>NC_143154.1:16398880-16597044 GCF_041381405.1 Jatropha curcas | reverse complement strand
CAATATGGCATGTATTTAACTTAAATTACTCACACTCTCACTTCCAAAATAGATAAATTCCTATATATGCATATAGTCCGAGAACCGCCTAAACCTATGCTCTGATACCACTAAATGTAACACCTGCCGCCCGATCCCGAAAGACCCGATGGTGGATGCCACATTCGGTGCCGGAGGCACCGTCCTAACCTACATATAAATGATACAATCATATTATGAATTAGAAGAGACTTAGTATTCATAAAATTAGCAAGTAATAATATTTTGTTTTGAAAATGATTTGGGAGAGTCTTACAGAAAAACTGCAAGAGTTTCCCCTAAAAATAGAAGTTGCCAAACATATGAATACAAAGCACTCCCAATTCCAAACTCCAAACCCCATCAAACTCCAATAACAACACAATAGCACTTCTATCATTTCATATCCTCAATAACATTTTAGTATTCATCAATTCAATACATTCATTTAAACATATCAACTTTTAATGTTCTAACCATTAATTAAGTTCCAAGTTTATCTCCCAATATATACACCAAAATAATTTACAACAATATGCTTAAGTTATAAATTAACTCATACAGTCTCCAAAAATGTAATACTTATACATGCCATAATTCTTAGTTACAAAAAAAAAAAAAGATACTAAGTAACTACCAAAATATCTCTTCAGCTCTGATGCTATTCTTCAGGTCTTTAAGCAGCAAGCACAATCTCTAACCTACGCGTGATAAAATCAACGCGCTGAGTATAAAACTCAGTGGTGCTCATAAAACACAACAAACCAATGTTGTGATGACAACATACTTAAAACTCATTTCTATACATAAACTCATTAAAGCTAAACATGCATTACATCAACACATCATGCTTTAGAAATTCATTTGAGATCATAAATAAGTTATGGTAAACTACGAGTTATTAACATAATGTGATCTCATTTATTTCACTTCCTTAAAAATATTTTACAAGGGCTCACATACACTTAGGAGAAAAAGAAGCAGATAAGTTTTCATAGCTTATTCATAATGGCCTTAGGTCGCCAACCTTTTCATAACATATAGAGCGCGTCCGCCCTAACATAAGACACCCACGTGCCTAGCATATGATCATAGCTTCTTATCATAATGGCATCAAATGCCGAGCATGCTCATCATACATAATAAAATCAAATCATGCATCAAATCCACACCAAGTATATTAGAGCCCAAAAAAATTTCTCATAAAATTCATTTTCTTTAGTCTTCTCAAAATAAAAACTTAATTTAAACTTAAGTAATTCATAAAAATTCTCATACTACTTAACATAGAAAATGTCCAGCATAAAAGTAACATTGACCTTTGCTGTGTTTTTAAAACATAACTTGAGTTATGGGTCTCCAAATTAAATGTAATCAGAGTCATTAGAAAGCTAAGACAAAAACCTACACATGTTATGAAGGGATCACAGCCCAGATCAATATGGAAGATAACAAAACAAAGCTAGGAACACAGACTGACAGACCAGACCTGATTCAGCAGAACCAAGTCCATTGTTTATTGAATTCCTACTAAACCAAACACTCAAATTAAACCAATCCAGAACGAGAGAAATCTCAAGACACAGGGCAACAACTTTTATGAAGAACTCAGAAACTAATCTTGTCATTATAGTGGTCAAAATGGGCACTCAATTCAGTGATGCAAGTGGCCCGACACAAATAGAGTCAGTTTGAGTGTTTCAGCCATAAGTTGAGTTATATATCTCCAAATTGGACACAAGAGGATGGTTTGGAAAGATAAGAGATAGACCTACAGCTTTTATTCAGGACTCAGACATAGATGGAAATTAGAAAGGACTGAAAAAGGGTCCTAAAGCTCACTCAAAATCACATTTTTCCCAAATTCAGCTTACTTTAGCCATGAAAGGAACATGAACCACAAAGATACAAGGTAGAAATGTCTACCACAACATAAATACTCATCAAACATCATCCAAGAGCATGTAATGGCAACCAAAATTCAACAAATCAATCATTTCATACAAAATCTCAAAATATACACATAATAGCATAAAGGCACAAAATCAAAATTTTGAGTAAGGTAAGTGTGTTTATAAACACTAACCTTCAAACCAAGCTTTAACAAGCTTTAATCAAAGCTTCTCAAGCTTTGGTCTTGCCCTTATCTTTGTTAGAAGGATCTCCACCCTCTACATGTAAGAAACTCAAAATCAAACAAAGAAAACAAATAAAAGAAGTAATTGGAGCATGATTAAGCATGTATATGCTAAAAGACAACTCTAAACCCAAAAATAATGAGATTATCATAAAATCACTTACTTGACCCAAGTAGAAAAATCACCAAATTCTTTGAAATTAGTCACCAAAAATGACTTCTCTAGCTTCACTCTCTAAGATTTAGTACTTAAATCAAGTTGGATGGGTGATTTTACTAAGTAGTTACTAAGTAAGAAGTGAAGAAAAGGAAGAAGAAGAAGAAGAAGAAGAAGAAGGAGGAGGAGGAGGAAGAGGAAACGTGGAAGTAGAAGAAGATGGCAAAATTTGGTGCTCAATAATTGATGGTTGCCTTTAATAAAGCAACTAAAGGGTATTTTGGTCTTTTCTCCAAATTGGAGGGTGTTTTGGTCTTTTCTCCAAATATTTTCCAATTAAATTCCTTCAAAATATTATTTCTCTCCACAAAACTCTCTAATTTATTCCATAAAAATAATTCCTCAAATTTCCTCCATAAAAATAATTGCTCAAATTTCCTTACTTAATATAATACCATAATTCACTATTCACTAATTATCTAAATTCTCCAAAAATATTCCTTACTTACTTTCTACCCATAAAAACCATGTATACATGCTCCAAAAATGTTAAATAAAAGATAAAAATAAATAGTAATTTTTTCGGACCAAAAATAATACCAACTTCCGGACCGGTGGTACTATTCACAGACCGGTAAACTACTATTGAAACACAGAAAAAATGGGGCGTTACAGTCGGCCCATTGGAAGCCAACGCCCAGAAAATCGGCCTCTTTTAACCTACGATTTCTAATTGATTTTATTTAGAAAAGCCAAATTATTAATTAAACCCAACCCAAATAAACCGAACCGAGTTCCTATGTGGAAAATTAATTAATCGTATCAATTAGGTTCATTCATTGCATTCATAATAAATCAATCATCACATTCACCATCCATTCACAATATAGCAAATATAATTAAAAGACCTGCTCTTGCCTTATGGTTAAAGGCGGGCCACAAACCATATTTAACAATATAATCAACAATAAACAATAAATCCTAAAATCCTATAATCATAGTAAATTAATTGATTTGATTTGAACAGAACACCACTTGCCCATTATTGATCATTTTCGAGTTAAAATTAAACATTAACTTAATGAAATGAAATGAAAATAAGCTAAGAAAAGTGTTCTGGAACTTTAAGACAGTTGCGTCACGCAGCTGTTCTATGAAGAACAGTCGCGTGACGGAACTCTTAGTCATTATCCTGGGACTTTAAACAGTTGCGTCACACAGCTGTTCTATGAAGAACAGTCGCGTGACGAAACTCTTAGTTACGCGACGGAACTATTCGTGACTTTATCAAAATCTCTAAATGTGTTGATTATTTATTCAGAACATAATATTAAATAAAAAAGTAAAAACAAAATAAAAAACTGAGCACACGAACAACTGCGTCACGCGAGTGGTCCAGTCCAGATTAAGGTCTTTTGGTCATGAACAGTTGCGTCACGCAGGTAGTAGCTGCGTGACGCAGCTGCTCTGGTCCGTAACTACCTTTCAAACTACTCCTTTTTTACGTGTTCTTTTTGTTAACAATGATTAAACACAACTCAGAAATACTCAGAAATGGGCAAAGTTACGTTCAACCAATAACAAACCAACTAGATGCTATGAAAGTGAGATTTTTAAAAAATAAAAGACTAAAAATAAAAAGAGAAGGTTAAAGTGATTACCTAACCCTCAGATTCGAGGATTGCATGCACTTGGATTGGTTTAGGGACACTGCCTCACGATCCCAGAGGTGTTGTTATCAAGTTTTCACAAAACAAACGTTTCTTTTTTCCTTTTCTCTCTTTTCCTCTTCTTATCTTTTTTTGTATTTTAATTTTAAATCTATATGTCTAAAGGCTTGATCTCCCTCAAGATCACTCACTTGAGTTCTTGGGGAAGAAACCCTAGCCGTAAATCAAAACCTTAGCTCAAAGCGTTGAAGTCTAGAGAAAATGAGAGAAAAGTCTCGTTTTTTAAGACAAAATGTTGTATTTATATGGGTAGGGCAACAGAACAAGCTGCGTCACGCGGGTAGAAGTTGCGTGACGCCACCGCAAGCCGCGTGACGCAGCTTACTTTTCGTACAGTTGCCGCGTATCCATACAAACAGTGCAGGCCGTTGCATGGGCGCGCGCTAGAGGTGTCAGCCTGGTTAGAGTTGCATGACGAAACTATGAGTACCGTCATGCAGGTGATAGCTGCGTGACGCAACCCTAACGCGGGCCAGACTCCTTTGGGCCGGTTTGATTCAATTTTTGGTTCATACACTTCTGGTTGATCGTGATTCTTTATCCCTTATCCTCATTATCATCACCGGGTCAGGTGGGGGCATAAAATTACGCGTCAACAGGACCAAGCAGTTTTACCCATTCTAAAATGGAGTTCATTGATTTTAATTGAAAAAGATTTAAAGACCTCAATTTTATAATGTTTTCTTTTAAGGCATTGGACATCTTGGCATGGATTGTCGGATTCGAAAAAATAAGGCTATTTGGAGCAATTTTTAGAAGAAGAGAGGACTATAATTAAAAAAATAGATCCGTTAAGACTTACCTAGGCATGTGGATGAGATTGGCTAGGTGGACTAGATGGTTGCTGGAGGGTGAGCAAGAAGGCGGACTCTGGCTCGAACTTTCCTTCTTCTTGGAAGGACCGAGGAAGTTAGGATATTCCAATCTTGGAGCTTCAGCTTAACTTAGATTTCTAAGACTGAAACCTAAGCCAAGTAAGGTCTAGGGTGCCAAGGAGGACCTAGACCGTGCAGGGCTTTCAGTGTGGGCTTGGTGAGCAAAGGAGGCTTCAAGCTAAAGAGAGAAAAACCTAAGAATCTATCCTAAAGAATGAGATAAGAGGGAAAGTGAGATGAAGGAATATCGCCTCGCTCACTTAGAACACTCAAAAACAGTAGAGGAGATAAGAAGAGAGCTAAAAAGCTAAAGGAACGTTTCAACTAAGCCTTCTAGAATGTATTTTGTAATGAGTAAGACTCAGAGAGTGTGTTTTGGACTGAAAATTGGACCTGTATTTTTTAAAAAATGAAATGGGATCATTTGGCACGAAACACGATATGGGGTGGCATTTTTTTGCAATTTTTATGGGGCGATTCACCAAGGCCAATCGGCGGTCATTGCCGGTCGAACTTCAGGGTGAGGCGATCAACCAGCTTGGTCTTGGTGCTCAAATGCCCTGCCTTGGGCGGTCAGACTGGTTTTTGTGTAGGTTCAGTTTAGTTGAACTGGTTTGGATTGATTTGGCCAATTCGAGGCCCATTTGACCTCTGATTTAGGCTCGTAAGATACTGTTGGAAAGCTCTCAGTGTTTAGTTTCCATTGGTGTTGAGTTTATGGGGAAACTCAGCCTAGGGAAATAGTTATTTACAAATCAAGATTGATAACTAGAATTTTTAGCACTGGTTTTTGTTCAATTGGTTTAGGTCCGGTTTGAAGGATTTTCAAAGTCAAACTTGATTTTCTAGGGTGTGAAAATTAGGTGTCATAGCTGCCCTCCATCAGGAGTGTCAAATCGGTCGCACGAGTGATGTGCATGGACCTAGTGAAAAGGTGGGTCTTTTTGAAGGCTATACAAGGAGCCTCCTCCCCCTCATTTCCTTACTTTCATCAAAATTCTCTAAAGCAAATCCTATATGTCATATACTTCTAGAGCTCCTTCCACACATGCCGGCGCGGATCGGGACAAGCTACAATTGGAGTCGGAGAACCATATCTCGGTGACGCAGCGTTATATGAGGTAGGCCCTTTTTCCTTCTCTTAAAAATTCTATTTTCCATATTTTGTTGTAGAAAATAAACTTTCAAGATCAAATTTACAAGACAATCCTTAGAACTGCTAGTATTTATTTTATAATCTAAACAAAGGATGCTTGATTATAAACTCTACAATTAATTTCTCTAGAAATTTAATAAAGGATGTTATGACTAGGAATTTAATTTAGAAGAAAGTAGAAAATTAATTCTAAATGGTAAAGGATACCACCTAGAATTTTGAAATATTTAGGACAAATTCTAAAATAACAGAGGATGCCTTTTAGAATCTATTTGGAAATTTGGAGAGCATTAATCCTAAAATTAAATAGACTATCATGTAGAATTTATTTTCAAAACTCGAGACTAAATTTTAAAATGACAAAGGATATCACTTTAAATTTTAATTTTGGAGGAAAAATTAATTCTAAGGCAATAGAGGATACCACTAAGGATTTCTTTTTAGCGACTTGGAAATAATTAATTTTCAAATGATAAAGGATACTACTTTAAAATATAATTTTTTCGACAGAAATTAGGGATTTGATGGACATGTGGCAAGTGAGGAATGCCTGAGCCCTTAGGCTTAGAGGGGGCAAGACACATTCAGATCACCTTTCTATAGACCTACTCAGAGAGGATCCCATCACGGCTTATCACCCCCTTAAGGCCTGCTAAGACTCGTGGTTATGGATTGGGCATAAACAGTCATCGGGAGCTTTTGAATGCCCTAGTTGAGATGTGGTGGGATACCACTAACACCTTCCGTATGCCTTGTGTTGAGATCACATGCACACCCTTGGATCTGGTGGCCATTATTGACCCTAATTTCAGCACCGGGGCATAGGAATGGCTTGGGTTTGGGTTCCAAGGAAAAATGGGCCTGATCTAAGGCACCATAGGCACCACTCATAGTACTGAGACGTAGGAAATTCTGTTACGGTTCCAACGCATAAAGAATCAGCTCAATCGAACATCATTTTAGCCTCGAATTGGCCTCCAAAAATGAACCCAAACTACATTGCCTAGGTATTGAGGGCCCATAAAACGAACTCGGCCAGGCAGCCAGAAGCCACCTCAGTCGATAAATGTGCTAGGACCACTGGTACCAATGGGGAGCCGATTGGCATTGGCAGGGGTAGCCCCAGCCTATAAAATGGCACTACCCCCCCCCCCCTCATTTGCAGCACCTTCTGCTGCTTGATCTAGCGCTTCTCAAGCTTCAATAACTCTAATTGTCCCTTGTGCAAAAATTTCTAAGGGTTTATAGTTTGATTTCGCTCTTTTTCCTTAATTGAGCCAAAATCTAACTTGGTACTCAAAAGTTGATCCTTTCGACTTTCATATACACTTTGGTCTTCTCTGGTCCAAAGCTAATTAAATATAATATCATACTAAAATTGGGTCCTCGTGCCCTACCTTAGCATTTTTGGAGAAAGACATGATCTCTTTCACCATTTTACATCGTGGAGCTCCAAAACCGCACTCTTGCACCCCCTCAACTTTGTCAATTAATCTCGGTCCATCTACCATTTTAGAAATCGTCAAGCACAGTTCATCCACACTCAAAATGCTTTGACCCTAGTCTGTTTAGCACACCCCACAAAACCAGTTTTCAAATGAAAGCCCGGTCCATCCGGTAAATCATAAGCCCATTCTAAGAGTAGCACCCGAAACCCTACCATCCTAATTGATGGTATAACTTTGTGTGCCCTGATCCTTATACAAACGAGGTATGAAGGCATATCTAAGATTTCAACTTAGGTAGCGGGCCCCTGACCAAACTGACCGATTGGGATCTAGGGGAATATGTCGCACAACCTAGAATCCTTGATAAATGAGGCTAGAGTTAAGCTCCCCTCTGAATTTGCATAATTTATTTATTTATGCATTTAATGCTCTATATTTCTAATATTGTCATGCATTGTAAGTATGCTCATGCATCAATAATCTTACATTCATGCAAAACTAATATTTTGATTATGCGATTACTTTTAAACCATATATTCTACATAAAAAGCTGAAAACCTAGTCCCCAAACCTAATAATTTAAGGCTAGTGCTTTTATCCTAAAAGGCAAATTAAAATGGAGTCAAACATGGGGTTTTTACCTTATAATTATCCCAAAAATAAAAACAAATTACAGTGGTGACTCTAAACACATCACACACATGTCAAAGCACTCCAAACAGCCAATCCAACCACTTAAGCTCTAACTAAGCTATAATCAAACAAAAGGAACTTTAAAGAGTTCTTGCATTTCCATGAGAAACCAATCAATGGGCCCATCTTATTAGACTCCGTCCTTCGGATCTTTCCCATGGTCCTCAGGAGGGGCCTCACAGATGGCGACTCCACTGTGAGGCCAAGTGGCTAAGTCGATTTTAGGCAAAAAATAGAAATGGCTAAGTCAAAACTTATAAGAGCGAACGACTTAGGTAAAATAAAAAAAGCTCGCTAAGTCGAAAACTAGAAAGGGCGACTTAGGCAAAAGTTAGGGCAGTCTGCGAGGTCGAAAACCCGCAAAGGCGATTTAGACAAAAACTAAGGCTCAAAAGCGGCAATCTCATAAAGGCTAAGTTGAATAACCTTTTTCATACACATGTGAAAATGATTTCTCTTTTACATGTCTTAAAATAATATGAGCCATGTAAAAGGAAAATCACAAAAGCCCTACAAGTTAGGCATCTGTCGATTGCCCAGTTTCAAGTGTCCATCCCTATATAGTGTAGGCTAGAATATATGTGAAGCCCTATAAAAATATGGGTCGAATCATATACCTCCAATCGAGACCCAAAAACAAAAAATGTGTGAAAAGTCAGAAATCTAACCTAATAGGTCAAAATGCATCATAGGTCTAGGAAACCCGTCTGCATCATCTTGGATGCATGTCTCTAGAGTCTTCTGAGTCATTTGAGTCCTCAAACACAATAGGGTCAGGAATTGGCTTGGATGTCACCCTCAGTCCACCTTCAATCTCTTAAGTCAATACAGCTCTACAGCCTCTCTCATGGTTTTCGTGCTCTGAAACCTAGCCTTTTCTAAAAAGCATGCAAATCCAGACATTGCACTAGAATCCAGAAAATAGGATTTCATATTCAAACCATTCCAAAATTAGTCAGATTCAACTATTCCCATCTTCAATACCTAGCCTTTTCTAAGAGCACGCTAGCCAGATCAGAAACCCAGACCAATTCAGAATTTGTTACCTGAAGTAAAACCAGACATTGCACCTAAACCCAGAAAATTAACATTCATATGCAAATCATTCACTCATTAGACAGACTCAGCTGCACCTATTAGACAGACTTAATTATACCCATCAGATAGACTCAATTGTACCCGTCATGAGCCTCATCCCAGAGCATCACTGTAAGCCTCATATACTGATTTGAGCACCGTCCTAAGCCTCATCCCTAAGCACCATCATAAGCCTTATCATTAGGCACCATCCTAAGCCTCATCACTGAACATAATTATAAGCCTTATCCTTGAGCACCATCCTAAGCCTCATCTAAGCCTCATCCATGAGCACTATCCTAAGCCTCATCCTAGAGCACCATCACAAGCCTCATCCCTGAGAACCCTTTCCCAAAAACACCAAAAGCCTTAGATATTAACCCAAGCATTTATCATATGCAGCTTAACCCAAATCAAAACAAAACCTTGCATCTATAATCTAGAAAATAGGCATTCACATGCAAACCCATCCTAAAATCAAACAAATCTAGTTGTACCCTTCTTAAGTACCTAGCGCTTTTCGCAAAAAAAAAAAAAAAAAAAGCCTATAAACAGAGTCAAAAACCTAAACTAGTTCAGAAGTGGTTATCGCATTTGTTGCGTCTCTTTTAAGTTCCCGCAAGTATACGGATCGCAATGTAGTAATAAAAAGATCGATCCCACGAGGAATGGGTTAAGTCCCCTTTTACTACTTTATTCTTAATTTTATGATTACAGAAATTCAAATGTGAAATGATTTATCTATATTTCTAGTTATGTTAAAACTAATTACTTCTTAATTCTATAGATAAGTGTGTAGTAGTATACTTAGAAAAATTGATCATGCACAGGATTTTCTTCTTCTATATCAAAGCATGTAACATACAATAAATAATTCTTTAATCACATACAGTAAAATATAATTCAACCTCTCGGTATAGAATTACTCTATCTATTATATGTATTTCTACTTATAATAAATACCTTATCTTGTTAAATATTAAACCTAGTGCTTATTCTTTGATTATTTCAATAAGACAGATTTAACTTTGACAAAACAAGTAAAACATGCATATGTAAATTCAACCAAGTGAATTTTATCTCTTTGATCTTTACTAAACTATTTCTTGCTGAGAATATAATTTAGTAAACTTGATTAAACAAAAGATCAAAAGATAACTTAAAGAACTTTTATTGAATGAACCCAATTGATATTGTTGCTTTATATAGAAAATTAATAAAGAACAACATACAACAAGTCTTAAAAAACAAGAGAAAGAAGTAATCAAACTCAAGCCTCCGGAGGGCATCACACCTCGAGGAACTTCTTGATGCTCTTGGCACAATCAATAATAAGTGACTCTCATCAACTAACTTCTAAGTACTAATATCACACTTCTCTATTTTTATACTTAATATTTGAAATACAATCTAAGTCTGAATCTTTTTCTAAATCTCAATCTAAATGATTTCCTCCTTCACTTGGATTGCTATTTATAGAAGAGGAGAATGATGTTGGTTATGATGGTGATTGGTTGGCCAAGAGGTGCTTGAGGTGACTTCTCTTGGGAAGAGTCCCGACCTATGCATGGGAAGACATGATTTTCTGGTGAAAGGACAGCAATTAACATCTCCTGGAAACACGACTCGCGCTCGCGAGGTTCAAGATCGCGCTCGCGACTTATGCTTTAAAGCTCTCTACCTGTCTTGAGTGCTTCTCGCGCTCGCACAGATTAATGTCGCGCTCACGATCTTTGCTTGTGAACTCTCTGACTCTCTGGAGTGCTTTTCGCGCTCACGCAAATGAATGTTGCGCTCGTGACTTGCGTTTTAGTGCCTTCTGAGTCCTTTGGTATGTAGGTTACGCTCGCGACTTCTAGGTAGCGCTCGCGACTGTATTATTCCTTCTTTTCCAACGCAACTGCATTCGTATCGTGACATTTGCTAGGCGAATTCTTCCATATTTAGTCAATTTTTTGGTCCTCTTTTTCTATAAAAGCAAGCCTTTTCATCCTTTTGCTCAAATTGTATTCCTACAATGACTTTAAAACAAAAACAACAAGAGCAAACGCAAAATGTATAAAAACAACATGCAGTCATGCAATTTATATGAAATTAAAATAACAAAATTTGCCTGCTTTGCGGGGCTATCAATTCCCCCACACTTAGCTCTTTGCTTGTCCCTAAGCAAAACATTCATCTTTCTTTTGAACTTCTGTTGATCATGTTTATTTTTACTCGTTGATTTAGACTTCTTAACTAATCTACCAAAGATAAGAGATTTGATGTGTTTTATGAACCAAGTAGTATAAATAAGTATGACATCTAAAATTTTCAATATAGCAAACAACAATCTAAAGTATACAAAATCTAGTCATTCAAAATATGAGATAGGCGATCATCCTTTCTTAGAACGCAAAATAGGAAGTACTTAGGACAATTCTAGCACACATGTATTGTTTCTTATCTCAAGGTATTTTTACGTAACTTATTTCTTTCTCATAAAGTGGTTGCATTTTATGCTCCATACCACTTCCTTTTTATTTCTTTTGTGGTTGCATTTTATGCTCCATACCACATTTTTCTTTCTCTCTCTCTTTTTTTTTTTTTTTGAATTAGAGATATGTGGGAATGTAAATGGTAAGTGGTTGCATTTTATGCTCCGTACCACTTTGTTTTAGAACGGATTTCCGTTATTCCCTCTATCTTATTTTGTTTTTCTCTTAAAATACCCTCATCCTTTATTGATTTGAAACATACAAGTATTATGGCTTTAGTTTCCCTTTTCTTCCTATTCTTCATTCAAGTTAGGATTCATGCTCTAAAGCCAATGATAATGTCTAGATAATTAACTAAAGATTAACATTTGCTAAAGAAAAATTTCATATGTCATATTTAATACCTTAATACCTAAGTTCATAAAATATAATCATTTAAATCTCTTAATCATGGTATACAATTCAAGACTTCTATTTCAACAAGCAAAATATAAACAAATCAATATGTAGAGACTAAAACATTGAACTAAGGCAAAGCAGTTGACTTTTTTAATTGTCAAATTTGTTTGTTTGTTTTTTTTTTAATTTAAATGAAATGAAATGAAGATATAGGTCTCCCCCACACTTGAAAGACATAATGTCCACATTGTATATGCATATAACACACAATGCACATGCATAAAGCACACAAGAAAGTACTAAAAATAAAAATGAAAAACAAATAAGGATAGAAAAACCTTAGGCCTCCGGAGAACCTGGAGGTGACGGAGTGAATTCGATGTTGTGTATCTGGAAATATTTCATCCACTTCCGTGCCATACTCGCTTGGTTTTTCTGGATCTTGTGCAATTGTTGTCCCATGTCAAAAACTGTGACCTGCAAATTCTCCTGGGATTGCTATAATTCATCCACTTTACTTAAAACTTGCTTCCATCCAGCGACGTCGTCGTCCTCTTCATCTGCTTAAGGAGACGATGTGACTGGTGCTTTGCCTTTCTGCTATCTTTGTGCCTGCGCATGAGAGGTTCCTTCATCTTTACTGCTTTGCCCGACTCTTCTTTCCCATGACTTCCATCGATAAACCACTGTGTTGCCGATTTTGACTTCATCAACTAATCCGATCTTCTTCAAGAATGCACCATCCATATACCGAAAAATATCTGTAGCCTGGGCCTGATAGGGTGGAATAGGCATACGAGTAGCATATGTCAAAATAGATGCCATGCTACCGACTCCTAGCGTAACCTTGCCTTGATGACGAGAGGCGTTGTAGATTGTATCTAGCACTATGCCTGCAATAGCTACTCGTTGTCCCTGCAAAAGAGTTTCCAACACAAACAAATACTTTGTTTGGACTTTGGAGGCTTCCACTCGTCCGAACAAAGTGTAACACAAATATTTATGCAGGTATAAAGTACTCTCGTCTTTAAACCATTTATTTCCCGCATTGCGAGGATTAAACGATTATTAACCCGTTAGCGTTTCCCAAACGGAAGCCACATTCCAACCTTTCGGTTAGAAGCAAATCCATTTCTGGGGAATCCTAACCATTGGTGCATTTTATCATAATCCAAGGTCAAATCCTCTCCATCTACTCTAAACTTAATGGCCATTTTAGTGTTATCAACCCAGTCAATGGTAGTTAATAATTCTAAACTCAATTTAGCATTCTCAGGAATATTTCAAAGTTCAGGGCTTTCAAATAATCTTGAACTTTCTTTAAAATACCAGTATTCTGCAAAAAATTATGGTCAAGAAGATACATACCTGTGAAACTGCATTTGGCGAGGCGGGTGAAACGTTCTCCTTCCTCCATAGTATAGATAGGGAAAGGAGCCTTATACCTTTAAGCCAAATCTCTTCTTGCTGGAGCAGAAGAAGAAAACCCCTCCTTGTTCTTCTTGGCCTTCTGTTTGAATGGCATTGTGATGGCTTTGATGGAGAGTTAGCGTTGAAGACACACAGAAAAGTGGGTTGCTGGGAATTTTTTTATTGCACTGATAGAGTTGAGGTTTTAAACATAGGAATAGAAACTCTTATATAGATGTTTTTAGGGAAGGATAGGGTTGAGTAGTTAATGAGGAAGTTTGAAAAGGAAGAGTTTTGATTGGTTTTGAAAGGATATTTGCAGTTTTTGCAGGTTTGAATACCTTGGGAAGGAGAAGAGTTGAATTTGAATAGGAAAAGACAGTTGAGAGTTTCTGACCGTTGGACAGTCGCACCTTCAATTCCTGTTGTCGTGATCGCGTCTGAAATTCGCGTCTCGTGAGTGGCTTTCTCCATCGTCTCTGACTTCTGTTGCACCCTAATCGCGCCCGTGTTTTATATGGTCACGATCGGGAAAGTGGATCTCAAAGTTTTTGACTTCCTTTGTGTAGAAATCGTGCTCGCGCTTTATATTGTCGCGACCATGAATGTTGATCCAAAACCTTCTGTCTCTTTTTTACAACAATCGCGCTCGCGCTTTTTGTATTCCCGCTCGCGAATTCAGATTCTTGCAAAACTAGACTTTCCTGCACACTTGACTTGTAATGAGTTCTTTTCTATATATATATATATATATTTATTTATTTATTTATTTATTTATTTATTTATTTATTTTATATATATATATATATATATTTTTTTTTTCAAATAGCAAAGAAAAGAAAAGAAAGTAAAACAAAACAAACATAGTATATATTTAGATATTGATATTATACATACCCATTGCGCTGATTCAAAATGTTACTTATGGTAGATCATTAATCTTATCACCCAAGTAAAGCTTACACCTTTGTCCATTTACCATAAATGTGGAACCATTAGATAGATTTTTCAACTCTAATGCTCCATGATCTGAAATTTTGATCACTTCAAATGGTCTACTCCATTGTGACTTCAATTTTCCAAGAAATATGCGTAGTCTCGAATTAAATAACAACACTTTGTCTCCTTCTTTAAATGATTTGATTCGAATCTGATTATCATGCCATCTCTTAGTTCTTTCCTTATAAAACTTGGCATTTTCATATGCTAATAATCTAATCTCATCAAGTTCATTTAACTGAAGTTTCCCTTTGTAGCCTGCCTTGCTCAAATCAAAATTCAGAGTTTTTATTGACCAATATGCCTTATATTCTAGTTCTAAAGGTAGATGACATGCCTTACCAAAAATCAAACGGTATGGGGACATCCCAATCGGTGTCTTAAATGCTGTTCTATATGCCCAAAGTGCATCATCTAGCTTAAGTGACTAATCTTTACAAGATGAATTGACAGTTTTTCCAAAATCCACTTAAGCTCACGATTTGAAATTTCCACTTGACCACTAGTTTGTGGATGATATGGGGTAGATACTTTATGGTGTACTCCATATTTTCTCAAAAGGCTTTTAAAAGATCTATTTAAAAAGTGCATCCCTCCGTCGCTTATTATTACCCTTGGAACTCCAAATCTGGTAAATAGTGCTTTTAAGAATTTTACCACAGTATTGGTGTTGTTCATGACACAAGCTTGTGCTTCCACCCATTTGGAAACATAGTCGACAACTACTAAGATATAACTCTTACCTTGTGAAATAGGGAAGGGTCCCATAAAGCCGATCCCCCAAACATCAAATATTTCTACCTCAAGTATGTTGGATAAAGGCATCTCATTTTTCTGACTTATGTTGCCAACCCTTTGACACCTGTCACAATGTGAGACAAATATACGTGCATCTTGAAATAAGGTAGGCCAATAAAAGCCACTCTCCAAAACCTTTGAAGCAGTTATATTTGCTCCATGATGACCTTCATATGGACTAGAATGACAATGCATAAGTATATCTTGTATTTCAGTTTCTCCTACACACCTTCTAATCATACCATCCATACATATCTTAAACAAGAATGGTTCATCCCATAAGAAATTTTTAGCATCTGAATAAAACTTCTTTCTTTGTACATAAGTCATATCTGGAGGTATTATGTTAGAAGCTAGAAAATTAGCAATGTCAGCATACCAAGGTGTGTGAACATGTTGTACTAACATTAAATTTTCATCAGGAAAACTTTCATTTATAACTATGAATTCTCCTATTGGACCTTCTTCATTTTCCAGACGTGATAAATGATCAGCAACTAAATTTTCAGAACCCTTTTTGTCTCTAATCTCAATGTCAAATTCTTGCAATAATAATACCCATCTAATAAGACGTGGTTTTGCATCTTTCTTAGCAAATAGGTATTTTAATGCAGAATGATCAGTATAGATTATGACTTTGGCTCCTAAAAAATATGATCTAAACTTATCACATGCATATACCACAGCCAACATTTCTTTCTCAGTAGTTGTGTAATTCATTTGTGTACTAGTTAGAACATGGCTAGCATAATATATCACATGCAATTTCTTATCATGTCTTTGTCCTAAAACACAACCAACAGCAACATCACTAGCATCACACATTATTTCAAACAGTAATCCCCAATCAGGTTTTGCCATAATAGGTGCACTTACTAATGCATTCTTCAAAGTGTTAAATGCTTTCAAACAATTTGGAGAAAAATCAAAGGACGCATCTTCACTACTTCTTTCATATTAGGATTAAGTCTCCTTTGTCTTTCTGCCCTAGATATGTGCCCATCTTTAAGATTAATGTAATGCATGACTCGATTTGGACTTATCCCCTTAAGGTCAGGAATTTGCCATCCTATACTCTTAATCCTATTTCTAACAATTTTTAACAAGTCATTTTCTTGATCTATAGTTAATTTGTTAGAAATAATTATAGGAAGTGTGTGATCTTTACCTAAGAAAGCATATCGTAGATGATTAGGTAACTCTTTAAAGTCTACTATTGGTGGACTTTCAATTGATGGAGGCAAAGGCTCATGTTCTCTAAGTAACATTTCAGGTCTTGAATTCATAAAATCCTCTCCTTCATTATTTACACTATCCTCTTCATATTTATCATCATTTTCCAAGGCAAATATTTCCTGTACACATGCATCAACTATGTCAATTCTCATGCAATTACCTTCATCCATAGGATATTTCATGGCTTTGTCTATATGAAATTCAATGATATCATCACCTATCCTAAGGACTAACTTTCTTTGTGAAACATCAATTAATGCCCTCCCTGTATTCATAAATGGTCTTCCTAAGATAAGAGGACAATTTTTATCATAAACATAGTCAAGTATGACAAAATCAGTAGGAAAAATAAACTTGTCAACCTTAACAAGTACATCCTCTATAATGCCATAGGGTCTTTTAATAGATTGGTCAACAAGTTGTAAAACCATATTAGTTCGCTTAACTTCATCGTCCAAACCCAATTTCTTAAAAAGAGACAATGGCATTAAGTTAATACTTGCTCCTAAATCACAAAGACATCTAGGGAAATCTACTTTACCTAACTTGCATGGTATAGTAAAGCTTCCTGGATCCTTGAGTTTAGTAGGTAACTTACTTGAGATTATGGAACTACAATCCTCAGTTAGGGTAACTGTTGACACATCTTCCCAACTACGTTTCTTTGAGATCAAATCTTTAAGAAACTTCCCGTAGTTTGGAATTTGTGTAATAGCTTCCATGAGTGATACGTTAATATGCAAATGTTTCAATTTATCAACAAAATTTAAGAACTGCTTATCTTCCTCTTGCTTCTTTAGCCTTTGTGGAAATGGTGGCCTAGGTTGATAAGCTTTGACATTATCCTTTTCCTTGTCTTTTCTTTTTTCCTGTTCTTTTGATCCTGCAACATTCACTTCAATGCTTGGTTCACAAACTGGCTTCACAGTTTCATTATTTAAAATATTAGCATCAATACCCGAAGGAACTATTTTATCTACTATTTTTCCACTTCGTAAAGCAATGGCACTTACATTTTTCTTAGGATTCTTTTCTGTATTACTAGGAAGATTTTGTAACGCCCTAAAAATTTTCGAATCTTATATGGTATTATTTTCTCGGGTCATGAATGGTGCTACAGAAAGGGGCATAATATTTTATTTAGACCCGAGTTAGATATTGAGTACAATTAACTATGGATGGATAGTGATTTATCGGTCTATGAATAGTACCACCGGTCTGTGAATAGTAATACCAGTCCGGAAATTGATATTATTTTGGTCCAGAAAAATTACTATCTATGTTTTATATTTTATTTAATATTTTTGGAGTATGCATACATGATTTTTATGGGTAGAAAGTAAGTAATGAATATTTTTGGAGAATGTAGAGAATTAGTGAATAGTGAATTATGGTGTTATATTAATTAAAGAAATTAGAAAAATTATTTTTATGGAGTAAATTTGAGATGGTGTTATATTAATTAAGGAAATTAGAGAAATTATTTTTATGGAGTAAATTTGAGAATTTTGTTGTGTTACATAATATTGTGAAAGAATTTAATTTGGAGAATATTTGTAGCCATTAGATTACATTGACTCAATCCTAGCCATCCAATGTTGAGAAAAGACTAAAATGCCCTTGTTGCTCAATTATTTGAGCAACCCTTTTCTCTTCTTCTTCTTCTCATCAACGTGAACTCCTCTCCTTTCTCCTCTTTGTTTTTCCTTCAATTTCTACATGGTAAACTCACCAAATTTACACCATTAAACTTGATTTAAGTAATTAATCCTTGAGATTAAAGCTTGAGAAATGATTTTTGGTGAATAATTTCAAGTAATTTGGAGAGTTACTACTTAAGCCAAAGGGTGGAGAACCTTCTACCAAAGAGAAGGCAAACTAAGGCTTCAAGAGTTTGATTTAAGCTTGTTAGAGCTTATGTTGAGGTTAGTGTTCATAAACACTCTTATCTTGTTTAAATTTTTGATTTTGTGAAGTTTCTACTATTTTGTGAAAATTGGGAATTTTATATGAAATAATTTGATTATTAAATTTTGGTGGTATAAATGTGTTCTTGGGAGATTTCTAAGCATGCTTATATGTTGAATTGATAAGGAAAACAATTTCTTCTTCATTCTCCAAGAGTGGCAGAACCTATTGATGAATAAAGCCCTAAGTTTTCTTGTTATTCTTTGTGGATTTATGATCTTAAGATGATATTTGATGAGTATTTGGTATGTGGTAGAAATCTCTACCTTGTATATGATATAAGTAAGCTGAAATGAGGAAAAAGTGTTATTGGGTGTGATTACGGCCAGTTTTTCGATCCTTTTCATTTTCTACTGGTGTCTAAGTCCTTCATGAAAGTTTTAGATCTACTTCTTAGCTTTCCAACCCATCCTCTTGTGTCCAATTTGGATATATATAGCTCAACTTATGGCTAAAACACCTAAACTGACTCTGTTATGACGGGCTACATGCATCACTGACTTGAGTGCCCATTTTGACCACTATAATGATAATATTATGTTCTAAGTTCTTCATGAGAGTTGTTTCCCTATGTCTTGAGACTTCTCTGGTTTTGGATTGGTTTGATTTGAGTGTCTGGATAAGTAGGAATTTGATAAACATTGGAATTAGTTCTGCTGAATCAGGTCTGGACTAGTGTTCTGTGTTCCTAGCTTTTTTTCACCATCTTACATATTGATCTGGGCTGTTGTCCCTTCATAACACTTGTAGTATTTTGTCTTAGCTTTCTAATAAATCAAACTTCACTCAATTTGGAGACACAGAACTCAAGTTATGCCTTAGAAACCCAGCAAAGGTCAAGGTTATATTAATGCTGGAAATTTTCTATGTCTTGAATCATAGGTTTATTTGGATAAAGGTAGGTATGAATCATGTGTGATGAAGTTCTCTTGATTCTTTGTATACTTTAAGATTTATTTGACACAAATAAGACATAAGTTTGAAAAGTATTTAAGGTGTATGTTCTTAAAAAAATGGGTATTTAAGGTGTATGTTCTTTGAATTTTGAATAAGGAAAGTAGGATGTGAGATGATAAGAAATTACTTATGCTACATTTCATTATGACTTTAAGAAAGTTTTAAAAGAAAAGGAATTTATGAGAAATTTCCTATATTAAGTAATTATGTTTAAGTATGAAGTTTTTTTTATGAGTTACTTAAGTTCTAAAGTAAGCTTACATGTATGATTTCATATGATAAGAAATTTTCTATGTTAAGTAATTATGTTTAAGTATGAAATTTTCATGAGCTACTACATTTTAAAGTAATCGTACATTATGAATTTAAGAAGACTAATGAATAAGATAAGTTTTATGATAAGTGTTATGAATTAAGAATTAAAACAAGGATTTTGGGCTCTCCTATACTTAGTGTGAATTTGATGCGTGATTTGATTTTATTATGTATGATGAGCATGCTCGGCATTTGATGCCATTATGATAAGAAGCTATGATCATATGCTAGGCACGTGAGTGTCTTATGTTAGGGCGGACGCGCTCTCTATGTTATGAATACGATGGCGACCTAAGGCCATTATGAAAAGGTTGGCGACCTAAGGCCATTATGAAAACCTATTTGCTTCTCTTTCTCATAAGTGTATGCGAGCCCTATGGAAATTATTTGTAAGACAATTAAACGAATGAGATCATATTATTTTAGTAAACCTTACTTTGGAAATTAATGATTATGTTATCAATGAATTTTCAAAGCATGATATTTCAATACATGGTTTTAAAAATAAATAGTATATGTATTGGTATAATAAATGTTCAAGTAATGAATTTATGATTTGAAAGAATTAAATTATTATGTTATTATTTATACGGTTATTTGATATTCAAAGTGACGAACTAAAGTATTTATGGTGATTAAATGTCTAAGTAAAGGATTTATGGTATAAAGAATTAAATTATTTATGTTATTAATTAATAGTGTATTTGATATTTCTTTTGCTATAAATGGAAATGTATATTGAAATTTAATGATTTTATGATTGGAAATGATTTTATGAAAGTTGTTTTTAAGTAAGTTGCCATCGCAACTTTGGTAAGTATGTGAATTATGAGCACCACTGAGTTTTATACTCAGCGCGTTGATTTTTGTCACGCGTAGGTTGAAGATCATGGTTGCTACTTGAAGATTAGAAGAGTAGTATCAAAGCAGAAGTGACTAATTTGGTAGTAGTAGATTGAGATTTATGTAATTAAGAATTATGGCATGTATAATTATTACATTTTCGGAGATTTTGTCATTTGAATTATAACTGAAGCATGTATTCATCAATTATGTTGGTGTATATATTTGGAGATAAGCATAAGATTTATTAAATGATTGAATATAAATTATTTTAAGATAGTTGGTATGATTAGTTCATTAAGACTTGATATATATAATGAATGCATTTAATTGATGATCATTAAAATGCTATGGAGGGTTTCTATAGTTATGAAGGTATAGAAGTGTTGTTGTGTTATGATGATTATTTGGAGATGTTGGGAGAGTTTGGAGTTTAATTGGGAGTGTTTTGTATTCACATGTTTGGCGAGTTCAGTTTTTAAAGGGAAACTCTTGCAGTTTTTCTGTCGGACTCTTCCAAATCATTTTCAAAACAAAAAATTATTACTCGCTAAACTTGTGAATACTAAGTCACTTCTAATTCATAATCTGAATTTATGATTTATATGTTAAGTTGAGACGATGCCTCCGGCACCGAATGTGGCATCCGCTGTTGGGTCTCTCGGGACTGGGCAGCGGGTGTTACAGATTTCCCACTTCACATGAGGAAATAGCATTTGCAAGTTGCCATACTTGTACTTCCAAGTTATGTATGGATGACGAATGGTTTTTGAATAGCTTGTCAAACTTTGATTCTAACCATTTAAAACTATCATCTTGACTGCTCATTTTCTGGTTAATTCCATCCAAGAATTTATCAATTTTACTAGTCAACTGTTCTAGTCTATCTTGAGATTGACTAACTTGATTTCCCCCATCTTGTTTATCATGGTTTCTCCAAAAAGAATTAGGATAATTACAATTTTCAGCATTATAATTATTCGAGTACGGACCGTAAACCTGTCCTTGAACTTAATTCACTTGTTCCGCCATAACCGGATGCTTATAATTACATTCATTCGACATATGCCCATTTTGACCACAATTTTCACAAATAAGAGATGTTGATTTACTCACATTCAAGTTATCAATTTTATATGATAAAGCAGAAATTTGTGCTTGCATCATAGTTAAAGGATCTAATTCATGAACTTTTTTAACCGAATTCTTTGAAGAAGAAGTAGAAGATGACTCATTATTAACAGTGGAATGACTAACCTGAGCCCTTTCGGTTGGCCATATGCTATTATTATTAGCCATTTCCTCTATTAACTCAATTGCATCATTGGTAGTTTTCTTCATTAATGATCCTCCTGCCATAGCATCTATAGTTCCTCTTGTAGAAGGAGTAACCCCATTGTAGAAGGTTTGAATCAATATATTTTGGGGAAGGCCATGGTGTGGGCAAACTTGTTAAAGTTCTTTATAGCGATCCCATGCCTCATATAGGGATTCATTTTCATATTGGGTGAATGAGGTTATTTCTTTGATAAGCCTAGCTATTTTTGCTAGTGTGAAGTATTTAGATAGGAATGCTTGGGCTAGTTGTTTCCAAGTAGTGATAGAATTTGGTGGCAATGAATTTAACCAAGCTTTTGCCTTATCCTTCAAAGTGAAAGGAAATAGACATAGCTTAATAGCATCTACTGGTACTGAATTCATTTTAAATGTATCACATATATCAAGAAAACTGGCAATGTGAGAGTTAGGATCCTCATTCAATAATCCGTAAAATTGAACACTATTTTGGATCATTTGTAATAAAGCAGGTTTAATCTCAAACTGGTTAGCATTTACCGGTGGACGTACAACTCCTTTCTGTGAACCATTTAAACTTGGAGTAACGTAATCCATCAACCTTTGTGGTGGATTTCCCTCAGCCATAACTCTTGAATTTCTTCTCTTCTTTTTCTTTTTCTATTGTGAAAGAAACTATTCAATCTCAGGCTGATAATCCTCTAATTCACTATTCGAAGATCTGGTACTTGGCATATGAGGTAGGTAAGTTATGTGCTCCTGCAAAATTTTGAATCAAAAGTAAGTGGGTATCTTAAATAAAATAAGCTGTAAATAACATATAAGAATATTTTGTTAAATGACAGAACACTGTTCCCCGGCAACAGCGCTAAAAACTTATTGCATCTCTTTTGAGTTCCCACAAGTATATAGATCGCAACGTAGTAATAAAAAGATCGATCCCACGAGGAACGGGTTAAGTCCACTTTTACTACTTTATTCTTAATTTTATGATTACAGAAATTCAAATGTGAAATGATTTATCTATATTTCTAGTTATGTTAAATAATTCCATCAAGAACATCTTACAGAAGATGATTAACAATCACAAAAATTGGCATGATTATTTACCTTTTCCCTTGTGGGGATACAAAACCTCCATTAGGACAGTGATTGGGGCGACACCGTGTTCATTAGTGTGTGGGATGGAAGCAGTCCTTCCTATTGAAGTTCAGATTAGACCAACCAAAGTCATGCGAGAAAGTTAGTTGCCCGAAGCAGAATAGACTCAGGATTATCACAACCAGTTAAATGCAATCAACAAGAGAAGGCTATAAGCTTTGAATCAGATCCAGAGATACCAATAGAGAATCAAATACTCAATAAGAGAATCCAGGACTAAAAACGCGAAGAAGGGTGTCTTGTACTCAAGGAAATCAAATACTCAAGGAAATCAGAGAATCCAGGACTAAAAACTCAAAGAAGGGTGTCTTGTACTCAAGGAAATCAAATACTCAAGGAAATCAGAGCTCCTGTACAAGATCCTCGAGGTAAATTTAGGCCAAATTGGGCAGGCCCTTACATATTAAAGAAGATCCTCTCTGGAGGTGGTATCATCCTGTTAGATATCGATAGGAACAAATTTACCAATCTATACAATTTGGATCAACTGAAGAGATCTTTGTATGAATGGATCCAGGCATTAGTACCAGAACTATTGTCCCCTTTTATGTCACTGTTATACAGAACTATGGTGACCTGACTCCCGAAAATATATTTCAAAAAAATACGGGATACGTAGGCATCCCAGCCTATGGGTGCAACCACAATAATAATAAAAATATATTTTTCTCTTTTCTTATGAAAATTCTAGATTTTTTATGCCAACTAAAAAAAATCAAATCAAAGTTTGAATTGAGAACTCGCAACGGGTGGTTTAGGCAAAAAACAAAATAAGCTAAGTTGAAAAGTTGTAAGGGCAAGCGGCTTAGGAAAATCAGAAAAGCCTACTAAGTCGAAAACCCGCAAAGGCGGCTTAGGCAAAAGTTAGGGTAGCCTGTTAGATAAAAAACCCACAAGGGCAGTTTAGGCAAAAGTTAAAGCTGAAAAGCGATAATCTTATGAAGGTTAAAACTGAATTTCCGTTTCAAATCAAAGGTGTCAACACGATTCCCTTTTTACATATCGCAAATCAGTACAAGTTATGTAAAAAGCAAATCACAAAAGGCCCTATCTTCTAAGCGTCTATCCCTGTCATTTATCTCTGTCTGTGTCAGTCATTTATGTCCATTATCAAGAATGTCAAAACATCGAAAGTGTCAGCTAAACCCTCTATATATCATAGGTCAATGTCTTATCTCAAGGCACTTACAAAAATACGGGCTAAGTCAAAATTAAAAAACAAAAATCCTACCCCATTAAGATAAGGTCAACATGCACCAAAGGACTAGGTATCTCATCGATGCTGCTTTGGATGAATGTCTCTCGAGTCATCGGAATCCTTGGGATCAGCCCGACGGGTAGAGTCTAGGGTCGTCTTGGTCGTTGCCTCGATCTGTTATCAATCTCTCGAGTAAGAGTCTAGGGTCTTCCGGTTGCCATGCTCGACAATCCACCAAGCCTCATAAGCAGTAGTCCTACCGCCAACAACTCTAGCCTTTACTACATGAGCCCCTCTAGACCAGCTACCCAATGTAGCCATAGTAACTCTAGGAGAAATCCATGTATCCTGGAAAAGAGCTCTCGCAGGTGTTAACCCCTGAATGTGTCCTATCTGCCTCATCAACCTAGAACCCGGATAAAAAGTAATGTGGTCCATGCCAAGCAAATAAGCCATCTAGAACCCAGCTAACCGGACCAGAAACCTCCTGATATAATACCAATCACACCTCAATAGGATCTGATCTTACTTTAGAGCCAACAACCACTGTAGCCACTCGTCCTCAGAACCAAGTCTCACCACGACTCGCCTTGATCGATACTGCGATGGCTCCTGTTGGCTCAAGGGTCAATTTTATCTTGAGATTTTGATGATTATACAGAACAAATAAATTTAATATTCTTGTATGTGCTAATATTATTTTATGCAGAAATTATTATTGAAAATTATTAAAGAAATGAAGTTCCTACATCCCAAAATTTTTATTTGAAGACCATGAAGATTAATGAAGATATTTTCTATTGGTTAGTATTATAATAAGTCTTAGGAAATTATTGTAGGATAGAGAGTAAATGATATTATAAGCACAAATCTATTTTATATCTCTCAAAATTGTTTTGAAATGTTTTTGAATAAATTTATTAAGAGGATATAGCCAAAATCTTTACTCTTCAAGTTTTTCCATCTAAAATATCTTTGGAGTAAATATTCTTGGTTGCTATTAAATGAAATTCTGCAAAAAGCATTTTCTGATCTAAAAAGCAGTTTCTGATTTAATACAGCTGTCTGTTTCTGATACAGCTGGCTGTTTCTGATATAAATGTTACATTGTTTTCTAAACTGAACCTTTCATCTCCAAACCTTGCATGTGTGAATATTAAATGTGGTCTGACAGCCCTTTTAATTGCAACCCATGCATTGCCTCGTTAGTTTAAAAACATCAGAAACTTTATTGCTCATTAAAGCAAAAATAATCTCTACGTTAACTTCTAAGAGACTATCATCTTTTCATATAAAAACTCTTTCCTCTCTTAAAAAGAATGGGTTTTGCAAAAGAGTATGAGTCTATTGTTTAAAGTTTGAATCTCTCAAAGCTCTCTCTTCAATCCCCCTATTTCTTTTTGTCACTTTGCTTCAAGAAAAATTTTTAAGAGAAAAGAAAATTTATTAACAACATTTTCTGAAGAACAGTTTTGATCTTTAAATCTGTGTTCTAAATTCATTTTCTGTTCTTCCTGTGCTTATATTTGCATTTCTCTCTGTCTATATAGATTTTGTAATCTGCTGTAGACAGGCTCTTTATTTGAAAAACTTTTGTGTTATAGCTTAGGTGAAAAGCTATGGTGTAATAGGTTATCAAGCGACCTTCTCCTTGTGTGAGATTCTAATGTCTTGATTTGAGTTTTTGTTCTCTGCAAAAACAGAAGGGGTTGAGGTTAATTAGAACCTTTGGAAAATCTAGTGGGATAAAGGTTAGATCTAGGTGTTGATCTATTTCCTTGTATTGTTGGTTTGTCTCTTACCCTTGAAAAGAGATAACATAGTGGAGGATCTCAAGATGCGTCTTGGAGAGTGGATGTAGGTGAGTTAGTGCTGAACCACTATAAATCTCTGTGTTTATCTTCTTGTACTTTTTGAAGTTCTGCTTGATTATATTCTATTTACGTAACTGTTAATCTGTTTAGAAATGCAAAGTTGTTAATGAGTTTCTAATTCTAATCGTGAATAAGCTTTATCTCTGTGCAACATTACAACTCTGGATTTCTGTAGTGTGATTAGACCAAGTTCTAATCTGTCCTTCTATATTTAGTGTAATTCGCAATATGAATTATAATCAGTTTTCTAATCTTGCTTAAAGCTTTGTGAACTAGTTCTAAAATGCAATAACTGTTGTTCACAGAGACTTTTTAAAATAGCAATAAACTTTGTGACGCTGTTCTAATCGCAATAGCTGCTCTTCACAGAGTCTTTCTAAAATAACAATAAACTTTGTGAAGCTGTTCTAATCGCAATAGCTGTTCTTCACAGAGTCTTTCTAAACTTGCTTAAGCTTTGTGAAGTAGTTCTAAACGCAATAACTATCCTTCACAGAGTTATTCTAAAATTGCTTAAGCTTTGTGAAGCAGTTCTAAATGCAATAATTGTTCTTCACAGAGTCTTTCTAATCTAGCCATAAGCTTTGTGAGGAAGTTATAAACTTGATAACTAACTCTCACAAATGCTTTCTAATTCCGCTGCAATAGAATTCTAATTTTTGTTTTTGAAAGTTAAACTTTTAGAAAACCCAATTCACCCCCCTCTTGGGTTGTGCCATACATAAACGGGACCCACAGCTCCTATGGGCACATCGTGGTGGCTTAGCCACCCTCAAATGATCTCTTAACCAGACTTGGAAAACTAGACATTGCACTAAAAGTACAAAGATATAAACAGATTCAATTGTATTCTAGCTTGAACACTTGAGCCTTTCACTGAAAGCATGCAAGACCAGACTTTGCCCCGACTACCTAAATATTAAATAGGCATTCACATGCAACCACTCAGAAACTACGATTATTCAAAACCTAAGCCTTTTTTTTTCAGAAAGCACCCCAACCAAAATCAAATCCAAATTAAGCTAGTTCGAGAATGCTGACCTAAAGTAGGATTAGGCTAGTCGACCAGACCCCATCCACTCTATAAGCTCGATCGAGGCTTAGGATAGTCTCCACCAAAGCACTGCTAGCTATCCCTACTCATGGTTCCATCTTAAGAACTAGGTCAGCCATTCTCAAATCACCCCAACCAACTGAGCCAATCATTACACAGGTGCTCACCAAGTAGAAAACTAGAGCCTGGGTCTTGAACCTTTAAAACTCCAATCCCTTAAAATCGAGTGGGTCAAGGTACTGATCAATAAGCCCAGCCAGATTAGCCTGGTCATCTACTACTAGCTCTTTAGCCTCCTCCATAGATAAGCCCAACATCCTCATAAAGCTCCTAAAAAGCCCAGCCCTGGTCGGTGCAGCCACCGGAGCCCTCAAAGAGTCATTACCTAATAATGCTGCAAACTCCTCGTATGTCGGGCACATCTCCTCGTAGTGTTCACCAAATTGAAATCCATGAGCCTACATATCCCACAAATGCAAGCATGTGTCTAAAAAAAGACTAGTCGACCGGCAAACCTCTCAAATTAACTAAGGAAGCCATGTTGTATAGGCTTAAATTGATTTCTCAATCTTTTCTAAATTTTTAGTCCATTTTCGCATGCCATGACCGATGAACAGCTCTATTTTTTGGTAAGTGTCTGAAGTTTCAAAACAATCGAGTTCCACGGTGCAAAACGACATCATTTTGAGGCCATAAATGAGGTATTTATAGGCATCCAACCACTTGCCTGCGCAATTCAGCAGTACCGATTTGCTCAGAATTGGTACCTACCCGCCTAGCGCCGGTACCGATAAGGCTAACCAGTGGAGCCTCTTTCGGTATCGATGCTAAGTTCCTCAGTGTCGGCCAGAGGCACCTTTATATCGAATTGCCCCTTTCCCTCAAAAATTCAAAATTTTCAAAATCTCCCAATTTTTTAGAAAAATCGATGAATTTCTCTGAAATAATAGTGAAAATTACAATTTTCAGACAAAAAAATCAATCATTTTGCAAAAGCCGGCATTTCCAGACTGCAAAACAAATAATTTCACTTACAAGTGATACTTTCATACCGCAAATTAAGAATTTGTTTCAAAATCAAATTTTGGCAAACCCGGCCTAAGATGTCTTAAAAGCACTTCGGAATTGAGCCGAGAATCAAAAATGGCTCTCATACATCATGCATAATATTCTGTTTAGTTATATGATCATGCAGTTTGTCACACAAATGGCAATACAACAGCAATCACAGTTATTATCACCTTCCTATAATCATATCACGTGGAAATTAGTCAGTGGAGTCACCGAAACCGCCGATGAGCCGTCCTCCCACATGGCCCATCCTCTCACATGTGCACCAGGGAGCCGATCCCCCATTTTGGCCGACCGGTCTAATCCTCACTTGACCAGCCCTCTCATTGTTTTTCCATTCTCTCTTTTTTTTTTAAAAAACCAACAGGAGGCAACCCGGTCGTCTCCATCAAATCTAGATCATCAGGCGCTCACAACAGGACGCCACCCTACGGGCTATGATCAAACCTAGATTATCCGGTGCGCCCAAATAAAGAAGCCAACATGTGGTTAACAGTAACGGTAACAGTAGGTGCACACGGGAGAGCCGATCTCCCATTTACTTGGCTAACAGTAATCAGTATCCGTATCCATATACAGTAACAGTCTCACAAACCCATGGTGACCCACTTCATCCCAATTCCACACAAACAAGGCACAACAATATCACAGCACAAGTAATCAAGCAATATTTAATATCAACAAATAGTGCATCACAATATGGCGATAATGCATGATAACATTTAGCCGTGAATGCATGAATGCAGGCGGATGAGGCGAATTATCTAACACTACTCACAGTTCTTTATTGTCCTTTAAAGGACTATCTTTATTACTGCACGCTTCCAACATTTGTCTCCACCTTTCGAAATTTATAAACATCTAACATAATAAGAAAATTCTACATTAGGGGTCTCATTCAAGCAACGTACTTTTACCTTAATTATTAGTTTTGGTTACTATTCGCTTTACTCACATATCAAACTAAACTGTATGTTTCTCTATATATATAGTTTCCCTATTTATTTATTTATTCTAATTTATAACCTTTAGATAAAATTTCTAGTTATAATAATAATAATAATGATATTCCTAATGATGATAATAATAATAATACCTAAAGTTTTAGTCGTTACTACTTATTAAGAATATAACTAATTTAATTCTTCATTAAGTGTTTTATTAAAAATTCGGCAGCATTTCCTCTATAAACTAGACTATCCAAATTTTTACATAAACCATATGTCAACACACAGCCCATCCATCGGGCAATTCACATTCACTGATCCCGTCCGCCATAACCATCATTCATTCTTTCATTCAATTCACACAGTCTATTCATCGGGCACACTTTTAATCAACTAAAGTCTCATTATAATTAACTATTCTATAACTATTTACTTATTAATAAAATTTTTAAAATTTACTTACATTATTATTAGCTAGGACTTTACATTTCACTACAGATCTTATAGGTATACTTAATATTCATAAAATACCTGTAACAATATCCAATTTAATTTATTTAAGTACTTAATTAAATTAATTAATTAATTAATTCGAGATTTATTCAAAAATCGCAAATGAAGCTTTAGAGTGTACCGATTGAAAATCAGATTTTATTTCTGTGATCCACGCGAAGAGAAGAGTATTCTGTCTCTTGAAGCCTCGCCGGCCGGTCGCCAGACTGCCGCCGTGCACGGTGGTCGGAAAAGTCAAATCTTCACCAAAATTAACAAACAATATATCATTTTATTTGTTTCGATGAGAGGATCACTAATATGTATTCAAATCAAGGTGGGTATGAACTATTTGGCCGGAAATTGACCGGAAAGGTTCGGTGATACCCATTTTGGGTTTTCCGATTTCGGCTATTACAGTCGACGAGGAGACCACCAAATGAAAGAGGAAGAAGAGAGGAGTCATCTGGTACTCACCTTGCCCTTAGGCTTGCCTGAAACGGTGTGAATCGCCAGAGAAAGGTGTCGCTACGGTGGTCCAACTTCAAGCTCTTCCCCTTCAAAATAGACGCGGTTTCAGTTCAAATCAAAGCCATAGTCTTCTTCCTTGCATTGAGTAGATGTTTTTAGAGTATTCATTTGCCGGATTTGGTGGCCGGAGGACGGAGATCGAAGGAGAGGTAGAGAGGGTCACGCGAAGAAGAAGAAGAAGAAGAAGAAGAAGAAGAGAAGGAAAGAAAAAGAAAGAAAAGAGGGTTCGAGAGAGTTCTAGCCCATTTTGGTTCGATTCGAACCGGTTTGGTCCAAATCAACAATTCGACTCGATTTTTATTTGGTTTATTGGTTTTTCTCTTGGTTTTCGAAAAATTGAAACTGATTTACGGTTCCTGACATTAATAAGTAAATATTTATTGTATAACCCCATTTTATTCTTTCTAATTTGATTTATTTAATTGATTTAATCAAATTTAGGATTACTAAGTGATAAATATAATTTTTATTATTATTTCAAGTGGTCCAATATCAATTCCAAGAGGGTTAAATTATTTTCGACTAAAAGTTTCGATAACTTGTTTTGGGCTTGAGCCCAACTCGCAGTTTAGGCCCAGATTAAAATTGCTCGGTACTTAAGCCCATACCGTCACAAATTCAGATTTTTGATTTATTAAAAATTCAAAAGTTTTGAAAATAAAAATTCAGGATATTACAATCTCCCCCCCCCTTAAGACAATTCATCCTCAAATTGAATATAATAGGTATGAATGAGAATGGACGCATGGGGAATTTTAACGTTATAAGAAATTGCTTCCAGAACCAAGGCGACAGCTCAAGAGCGAAAATACAGACCGAGGAAACGAAGTGAGTGGGGTATTTTGATTGTATTCCTACCGCCAATCGTCATATTTAGAATAAAATTCCGTTCAAACTACATAGTACCACCTAACTGAAGCAAATTCTGTTGCTAGGAAATCTTTCTTTAAATAAAAATCTTATAATTAACCCAGCCTTTCAATAAAATGCTTGCTATATTTCTTTATGAAAACCAGATATATAATTTGCCAAAAGCAAAACAATTTGAAATTTAATTTATATATAATCAAAATAGATTTATTTAACGTACATATGTTATGACTAAATCTTTTATTAATCAAAAATGAAAAACTGTTACCTTAATCCCGTTGTCTATAGTATCACAGGGTTATTCAAGTTCACTCTATCAGTTCTTTTTATACAAGTTCTATTATTCTTATAATATTTTTATCGTATGCTAGCGCAAGTATTTAAATAGCTCATTTACTAAGGACATCCCCGCATTATTAGTTATCTTACTCTATAGGGATCTCCACACTTTCTATTTAATCGTCGTCCTTACGCCTAACACATATTCCTTAAATTATCTTAACATTTATCATTAAAAGTTGACTTTCATAATAACCTCTCATTTCACCTATGTTGCTTATTAATTCAGCTTAAGGATATTATAGCCTACTTATTAAGTATTCCTTCCACTTAGTTTCTTTATACTACGACTCATGATTTTTCACGGCTTATCGGATCACTATCGTTGCAACCTAATATTTATGATTCACTTTCTATTTAATCGTCGTCCTTACGCCTAACACTTATTCCTTAAATTATCTTAACATTTATCATTAAAAGTTGACTTTCATAATAACCTCTCATTTCACCTATGTTGCTTATTAATTCATCTTAAGGATATTATAGCCTACTTATTAAGTATTCCTTCCACTTAGTTTCTTTATACTACGACTCATGATTTTTCACGGCTTATCCGATCACTATCGTTGCAACCTAATATTTATGATTTCATTTAGTTTCTTAAATCCCGACCTAAAGCTGTCTTACAATTCTGACACACCAATGAAGTACACATCACTAACTCAATTTATTTCACCCAACTCTGCGTCAACTAAATAATTTATTCGTTTCCATATGAAAGTTCAGTTCATACCTTAATTATGAAATAATAGCAAGGTCCTACTCCACATTTATAATACATAAGCTAATTGTTTAATTTTCATTCCAAGTTTTAAAATATAGTATCAATTTATCTATCTCATCCTTTCTTATTTATATCTAGCAAGGTATTTATAATTTCCTTAAATTTATCCATTTAATCTTATCGACTCTAGTTTCTCAGGTTAGCACATTGCCACCTGGTGTTATTATCTAGACCTCGACTGAGTTCAGGTCTTTCCCCTTTTCGCTGACCTGTCAAAATTTTTATCAATTACCTATGATTCACTTCACTAAATTCTTTTGTTCTCTTTTCTGTAAGGATTTAAATTTATTAATTTTAATATTTATCGAAGAGCCCAGAGAATTTAATTGCTCCATGTTTAAATTATCTTTTATTAACATATCTTTTAACTCTAAAACGTCCCCTAGAGCTGAATAATTTTCTTTATGATCTAGTAAACTACCTGAATGTTTAAATTTAAATATCAAGTCTCTTTAGTTTGGATTTATCCCAATTCACTATAGTCAATAAGGCATAGTACTAAAACTTTCGGTTCTTAATGTATATATTTCTAAGTGTTATTGATTTGTATTTCTTATTTTTGAGAAAATTTCTACCTCATTAGATTCATTTGTACTAATAGTCTACAATACTAGCTATCTCATGTGAATTTCATCTAATGTGTCTACTAACTAAATATTTTTGGGCAATTTAAGAGTCCTCATTTACTAATATATCCACTATACATTGTTTCACCGATATAAATTATTAGCTTAATCGTTTATGTAAAAATTCAACTAATGAGTTGGCAACTATATTCTAAGTTGACCATTCTATGGGTAACTGGCTATTTAAAAACTTTCAAAATAATTTTCCCTTTTCCACTTTTAAAAACATCGGCATGTCACTCACACAAAACCTTGAAATTCTTTTAATAGAAATTTGCATTTACTTTCATTTCATTCCAAAACCAATCTCAATCGTGGTATAAAAATATTTTCATCAAGTTTGAAAACCAACACCCATTGTATTTTCTAAAATCTTTTTGTATTTAACACAAAATGAATTGTCTATCTCCATGAGAACAGTCCTCAACTCATCTACTTCTAGTATGCTGTTACATATTTCATCCCTAAATAATCCTCTTAAACCAAGAATATTCTAAGCTCCATTATTACTATTTCTTTCTCTATTATTAGTCTGTCAAATAGACTGGTCCACACCTTAAATTTTTCCAAAAGTTATTTTCATTAGTGATTTATTATTTATATTTATATTTATATTTATATTATTATTATTATTTTTTTATCTTTATTTATTTAGTCATGTAATTTATCATCATCATTTTTTTTTACTATTCAATATCCCCTAATTTTTATCCAAGTTCTTTTGATTCTTAATTCATCTTAATCTTTCTTTTATCCTCCCTGTCTCCTCATTTAAGTCTTATCCTTAAAAGAGTTTAACTATGGATACATGAATCTATGGCGTAAAATCATCATTCTACACAAAATTTAATTCCGTCGTAAGGTCATTGTTTCTTGAATTTCTTATTCAAATTTTTCAATCTCTACTTCATCATAATGAGTTATCTTTGACCTTTATTCTCTTCCAAATTTTATTAACTTTTATTTTATTTTATTTTATTTTATTTATCACCTCGATCTAATTTTGTACTTAATTCTTTAAAGTAGATTTTATATAAGTTTTCTTATACTTAACTTAGATTAATAAATAGTATTAGTCCTTTCTACATAACTCCCTTAATTTATTAAGTTTCCCTACAGCATCCACATTTCTTTTCCCATTTGTGATTTAAAGTTATTCATCATCTTCTACATTCATTTTATTATTATAGATTGATGAACTTAGTCTAGCCCTTTACGTATCCTACATGTACTAAGATCTTAATTATATAATGTCTACTAAATTTATTACAAACTAAACTTTCACCTTATTAATTTTTAAATTATACCAACTATCCCTTAGTTCCACATTAGTTCCATAAGTCTATTATTAATTCAATCTAATTGCTCATTTTATTACAATAGATTCATAATTATTTCATGGTTTGTAATTTCTTCTATTAACCATTAGTCAATATTTTCCAAATTAATCAAATTTTTAAATTCAAACTTTTGCCCAATTATTTACTAGCCACTTTTAATTCTATATTAAAACACCTAAAATCTGACCCTTCATGCTAATTGTTCAAAGGAAGTTTTATCTGCTTCTTTATTATGTTTAGTTATTCTGACTCACCTCAATATGACCTATCAAAATTTTTGTTTCTTCACATTTACTCTTATGGTTAAATTACGTTTGTCTTTTATATTGCTTTAATAACTCTATTTGAATTCTATATGTCGAAAATTGCCCGATCAACTACCTTTTGTTGTACTTAAACACAATTTATTGTTTCTACGTTTGACTTTATTTAATTATTGAAATAAATTTCTATTCTCCTTAATACTATACTTGAGAAATTTACAAATTTTCCCTTTTTACATCCTTAAGTTTCGCCTTAGTTAATTGAGGATTTCTTGTCTAGTATGATTATTTGTCCTAAATCCTCCTTTTCTAACCCTTAATGTAATGTAAATTACAATTTCCACTTTTTATTCCCTAACCATAACATTTCTAGAATTTAATCTATATCTTAATTGAAATTTTCATTCAAATTCATATTCTATACCATTTATTATTAATTTATCAGTATTAATTTCTGTAGGCCTAATTTAGTCCTCGGGATAGACAATATGATAAAAATTAATCAAACATGCAATCATTGTAAGTAATTTAAATTCTAAAATCAGATAAATTTTTGACATGCCGACAAAATAATAAAATCAAACAATTTATTGCAACTTCACAATAAAACAATTTCCAACAAGCAAATAATAAAACTTTTTCTCAAATCAAAGTTCAAATAAACTCACTTTCGTATTGTCTTTAAAACTCTAAATTCTTTCCTAAACAGTTTCATATAATTCTCGAAACAGGGCCATCGTTGGATCAAGGTGTACTGGGTGATCAGGCCATTACACCAATTTTCAACTGATCTCCTGCTTCAAAATTTATGGAGGGGATTTAGCAAACTCAAAATATTTCTATTACAAACGTCAGTTACCCGACCTTTTTATAATTTACTATTATTTATGTACCTCTTTGTTCTCATCCTAAGTTTCATATAGATTTCCTTCCATCCTTGTGCACGATGCATCCACCGGCACTAAAATGGAATTCAATCCAGACTACACCTCCTTTGTTGGTTACGGCCAATCCCAACATAGGAGTCCTATATTCGATTTCCTAAGTTCCGCAATTGATTTCTAAGGCCCAACTTAATGCTCTGATACCACCTTTGTCACGACCCATTTCCATGGACCGGACTGGCACTAGGACCTAGGTGGGCTTAAGGCCCCCGAAGCCCGTAGTAAGCCTGTATTACTTAAACTCGCATTCTATTCACAATTGTGGATTCAGGCCAAATAACTTATTTCACAATATATATATATATATATATATATATATATATATATATATATATATATATATATATATATATATATATATCTAAAGTACAATCCATATAGTAAATATCTGTACTCTATTTATTCATTTACAACCCAGTTGGAATACAATTGCGGAACTCTACTCCATAATTCACTAACCTTTGCATTTACATATTCAATACAATGATTATTACTCCTATCGATCCGTATCTTGTTCGTTCGATTGGACTCCATGATTCTTCTTTCCATCTATTACCTGGGGAGGTTGGAGGGGGGAGTGTGAGTACTAGACTCAGTGAGCAGGATTAGATAACCCTCTCACCCCACACAATCATACAAATGCAAAAATATTTTCATGTGATCACCCGTTTAGTTATATGATCATGCAGTTTGTCACACAAATGGCAATACAACAGCAATCACAGTTATTATCACCTTCATATAATCATATCACATGGAAATTAGTCAGTGGAGTCACCGAAACCGCCGATGAGCCATCCTCCCACATGGCCCATCCTCTCACATGTGCACCAGGGAGCCGATCCCCCATTTTGGCCGACCGGTCTAATCCTCACTTGACCAGCCCTCTCATTGTTTTTCCATTCTCTCTTTTTTTTTTTTTATACCAACAGGTGGCAACCCGGTCGTCTCCATCAAATCTAGATCATCAGGCGCTCACAACAGGAGGCCACCCTACGGGCTACAATCAAACCTAGATTATCCGGTGCGCCCAAATAAAGAAGCCAACATGTGGTTAACAGTAACGGTAACAGTAGGTGCACACGGGGGAGCCGATCTCCCATTTACTCGACTAACAGTAATCAGTATCCAGATCCATATACAGTAACAGTCTCACAAACCCATGGTGACCCACTTCATCCCAATTCCACACAAACAAGGCACAACAATATCACAGCACAAGTAATCAAGCAATATTTAATATCAACAAATAGTGCATCACAATATGACGATAATGCATGATAACATTTAGCCATGAATGCATGAATGCAGGCGGATGAGGCGAATTATCTAACACTACTCACAGTTCTTTATTGTCCTTTAAAGGACTATCTTTATTACTGCACGCTTCCAACATTTGTCTCCACCTTTCGAAACTTATAAACATCTAACATAATAAGAAAATTCTACATTAGGGGTCTCATTCAAGCAACGTACTTTTACCTTAATTATTAGTTTTGGTTACTATTCGCTTTACTCACATATCAAACTAAACTGTATATTTCTCTATATATATAGTTTCCCTATTTATTTATTTATTCTAATTTATAACCTTTAGATAAAATTTCTAGTTATAATAATAATAATAATGATATTCCTAATGATGATAATAATAATAATACCTAAAGTTTTAGTCGTTACTACTTATTAAGAATATAACTAATTTAATTCTTCATTAAGTGTTTTATTAAAAATTCAGCAGCATTTCCTCTATAAACTAGACTATCCAAATTTTTACATAAACCATATGTCAACACACAGCCCATCCATTGGGCAATTCACATTAACTGATCCCGTCCGCCATAACCATCATTCATTCTTTCATTCAATTCACACAGTCTATTCATCGGCACACTTTTAATCAACTATAGTCTCATTATAATTAACTATTCTATAACTATTTACTTATTAATAAAATTTTTAAAATTTACTTACATTATTATTAGCTAGGACTTTACATTTCACTACCGATCTTATAGGTATACTTAATATTCATAAAATACCTGTAACAATATCCAATTTAATTTATTTAAATACTAAATTAAATTCATTAATTAATTAATTCGAGATTTATTCAAAAATCGCAAATGAAGCTTTAGAGTGTACCGATTGAAAATCAGATTTTATTTCCGTGATCCGCGCGAAGAGAAGAGTATTCTGTCTCTTGAAGCCTCGCCGGCCGTGCTCGGTGGTCGGAAAAGTCAAATCTTCACAAAAATTAACAAACAATATATCATTTTATTTGTTTCGATGAGAGGATCACTAATATGTAATCAAATCAAGGTGGGTATGAACTATTTGGCCGGAAATTGACCGAAAAGGTTCGGTGATACCCATTTTGGGTTTTCCGATTTCGGCTATTACAGTCGACGAGGAGGCCACCAAATGAAAGAGGAAGAAGAGAGGAGTCATCTGGTACTCACCTTGCGCCTTAGGCTTGCCCGAAACGGCGTGAATCGCCGGAGAAAGGTGTCGCTACGGTGGTCCAACTTCAAGCTCTTCCCCTTCAAAATAGACGCAGTTTCAGTTCAAATCAAAGCCATAGTCTTGTTCCTTGCATTGAGTAGATGTTTTTAGAGTATTCATTTGCCGGATTTGGTGGCCGAAGGACGGAGATCGAAGGAGAGGTAGAGAGGGTCACGCGAAGAAGAAGAAGAAGAAGAAGAAGAAGAGAAGGAAAGAAAAAGAAAGAAAAGAGGGTTCGAGAGAGTTCTAGCCCATTTTGGTTCGATTCGAACCGGTTTGATCCAAATCAACAATTCGACTCGATTTTTATTTGGTTTATTGGTTTTTCTCTTGGTTTTCGAAAAATTGAAACTGATTTACGGTTCCTGACATTAATAAGTAAATATTTATTGTATAACCCCATTTTATTCTTTCTAATTTGATTTATTTAATTGATTTAATCAAATTTAGGATTACTAAGTGATAAATATAATTTTTATTATTATTTTAAGTGGTCCAATATCAATTCCAAGAGGGTTAAATTATTTTCGACTAAAAGTTTCGATAACTTGTTTTGGGCTTGAGCCCAACTCGCAGTTTAGGCCCAGATTAAAATTACTCGGTACTTAAGCCCATACCGTCACAAATTCAGACTTTTGATTTATTAAAAATTCAAAAGTTTTGAAAATAAAAATTCAGGATATTACAAATAACATGCTCCGTATTCCAAATTCAAAATCAGATCCATGTCCATACAATTATTCAACTAAGTACTCATAAAGGCCTGAATAATTATATTAAATTTCCCAAGTCTACCTCTAGATATCATTTCAAACACTATGGCATACATTTCAATCAACGATTTTATAATAACTTGTTGGCTTGATGCGAATAATTACTACTTTACATAATAACAATATCCCTATATATACATAAAATAGGGAGCATTGTTCTCATAAAATTATTTTGAGAACACAACCATTAAAATTCATTAGATTTGAAGAAACTTTCGGTTCTTTAATAAATATCCATATAAAGATTTAACTTCTTTTCGCATCAATATTGATCCAAGATAGCCCAACTGATCATTGTAAAACAATAAAAATATTTGAATTTTTAAACTTCTAGTTTACAACCATATTCATATAATTATTATCTCTATACGATATTTGTTTCTGCGAATATCTTTAAAATAAATTTTTACAAGATAAAAGAGATAATATATATAGTGCACGAAAGTCATTTCTCTAAATAATAATATTTGCTCTTCAAGAGTTTTTAATATCAAAGCCAAAATTTGCTTTCATATATTTTGGTGTATAATAAGTACGTAATCAACATTGCCATATTATTTTTTGCCACTTCCAGTGGTAAGATTTATTTTAATTACTTGTGATTCCCAAAATTACAAATATCAGTAATTTAATAATGAATTAAGTAACATTCTCAATGACAAGAATATTATTGTCATTATTCACACTCACACTTAATATTATATGTTATTGCATTCACTTCGGGGAATGAAATAAATCCAATTGAGTGGGTTTCATGTCATGATATCTTTAATATCATGATTATAAATATGTCATTATTTTTTTTTTTTTTTGTTTATGCCTAGTATTGTCATATATATTGAAACACCCTTAATTTTTATTTTCGAAACTTTTGAATTATTATCAAATCAAAAATATGAATTTTCGACTGTCTAGACTGCAAATACTGTTTAATCCTAATATGAGCCCAAGTTTACGGAGTTGGGCTCAAGCCCAAAACATATTAAATATTAGCCGAGTGGAGAATCTTTAGGAATTTTTAAGAGTAAATATGGAGCACTAATTAATAAATTATTAAAAATGTATATGTATATGTGTGATTACTATATAAATTAATTATTCTAAAAATCTAATAGTATTATTATTAGTATTGTTATTATTATTACTATTATTATGACTATTTAGTAAATTAGGGAAATATTGTAGAACCTAACTAAAGAGTCAAAATAAATCAAATCGAATCAGACCAAATCGGTTCGAATCGAACCGGAATAATCTAGAAACCGACCCACTTTCTTTCTTTTTCTCTCCTTTCTTCTTCTCCCAGCAGCGTCGATCTCACCCTCGCCCTTCACCTCCCCTCGTTTTTCCGACAACCAGAGACCCGCGCTGCGCCTCCTCGCCGTCGACTCCTCGCCGTAGCAGCCCGCCTTCCTTCCCTTCTCTCCGTTTCCATTTCTGGTGAGCACAAGAGTCACAGCGAAGCTGGGGACCTTAGCGCGATCGAGACAGTCGCGTCTCCGTCCTTCCCTCCGAGCAACTCCGACTATACTCTCCGGCGAGGTAAGTTGATTGTCCTCCCATTTCACTCCTTTAGAAATCATTTCGTATAGATTAGGCGATTTAACGCAGGTATTGATCAAAATGGGACTTAGGGATTTAAGAAATAAAAATTGGGATTTTGTTAGATATTGACATAAATTGTAGTAGTTGGCTATGGAACTGAGTTCTATATGAAATTTGCTGCGTCTTGGCGTAAGAATTGCAAGATTTAGGAACCAAGGTACCTCCGGCCACCATAGACGGCGGCGACAGCGGTGGATTCGGTGACCGGAATTCCTCATAGACAGTATATTCCAATTTTTACATAGAATCTAGTTTTGCAATTAGTTTTGCACTAGACGACAGAAATCGAAAATTAGGCTTCTAAGCCGTAAATATCACAGAAAGTTAAATTAAGGAGGGGTTGGTAGAAATACAGTAGCTAAGTTATTGGGTATTCTAATCACATGAATAAATTGGTTGTTAGCTTATTTTGTTAGCATGACTTGAGATTAAATTGAAGTTATAGTTTTATAATAAGAAAACTTTTAGTGTTATTGATTTCATATACAGATTATGATATAAGGATAAATAGACACGTGTTTACAATTAGTAACGGGTAAAAATATTTAGTTTTCTACGCCAAGACGAAGTTGAATTCATAAAACATGAATTAAAGTATGCTTAGGAAATCAAGATATGAGTTTACTTAGCACATATTTTCATGTTGGACTCAAATTCATTGTAAGGATATAATAACCAGCAGGGTTGTTAGACATGTAAATTTGTAAGTTATACTTGGCTTATTAAAGGAAATCTAGGATTTAGTGTTGTATATAATTGGTTATAGGTCATGAAATATAAATAGGTGCAGTCAAACAAACCATTTATTTGATTGTGATTAAATTTGCAAGGTGAAAATCAATGATGGGTATGTATATAAATGAGACTTATTGATTCAATTTAAGAAATTATTTTGTTTTTACTTATTAAGTAATTCATAGTAAATTATGGATTCAAGATATTGATTTTATAATTACTGTATAACGAAGAATGGTGGGTTGATAATGATAGGAGGATGGGGATTTTATTTAAAGTTCTTTGCCTGGTGGATGGGCTGCCGATTGTTTTACGGTAATTTAAACTAGATGTTGAGTATGATTAAGGAGAGATGCTGTCGGGTGTTCGGCGGAATATTTAAAAGCTAATAGGCCAAGTGTATTATTAGAAATCATTAGTTGACTAATAGAGTTATAATAGGATACGAGTTACTATTGATTAAATTTATGGGTGCAAATAAGTGTAATACAAAAATTTAGTAAATGCTAATAATTATACTAAGATAAGATGAATAATTATTCTACTAATAAATCAAATAGATTATAAGTTAGAATTCAAACATTGATCGAGAAATCTTAAACACATAACTTCAACTAGGAAAATACGACAATTGCATTTAAGATAGTATACCATTTGTTTGAACTATAGGATAGTTTATAAGCTGGTCTTTAAAAGATTTCAATATTATTTCAGCAAGTAGCATTGTAACTAGAACATAAAATTGTAATATCTGTAATTGTGTTCTTATATGTATATAGATATATAAAAGATTTCATTTATTTATCAATTAGCTAAAGAAGCTGATTATATTTATGTGAAGCAAAGAATGTTCAGTAATATTATTGGAACACGTTTGAAGGTTATTATAAGTTGTGAATTAATAGTTGAATGATGACATTATTATTTGGATGGAGGAAGGGAAATTTAACTGTTTGATCGCCCGACGGATGGGCTGTGTGCATTGAATGATTAATATATATAATTTTGTGATGTTTTAGCAGGTAAATAGTCCAATTTTTAGGGGAGGTGCTGCCGAAATTTCGATAGAACTTAGACTAGTTTTAGTTAACAATATAAAGTAATAAGTTTATTTAGAATAATTCTATAACTTAATACATAGTAAATAAAGTATTCTAATTATTTTACTTAATTATTCAATTACTTATTTATTTTCATTGTTATTGTTTATTATCATTATTATTATTTATTCTATCATTGTTGTTTATTGTTAATATTATTTATTTATTTGCATTTGAGTATGAATGTCTAATTGTGCATTGCATTCCGATGTTTAACTTTGCAATATTTCTGCAATTAATTGCAATGCTTGATTAGTTGTGATGTGACAATGCCTTGCTTTGTTTGTGTGGAATTGGGATGAAGTGGGTCACCATGGGTTTGTGAGGACGGTCGATAAAGCATAGATCCTAATTGTGATGAATTATGAAATTGGACCGTCGGCGGGGAAATTGGGAGATCGGCGCCCCCGTGTGCACCTACCGTACCGTTACCGTAAACCACAGGTTGGTCTCTTTATTGGGCGCACCTGATAATCTAGATTTGATCGCAGCCCGCAGGGTGGCCTCCTGTTGTGTGCGCCTGATGATCTAGATTTGATGGAGACGACCGGGTTACCTCCTGTTGGTATGGAAAAGAAAAGAGAGAATGGAAAAACAATGAGAGGGCTGGTCAAGTGAGGATTAGACCGGTCGTCCAGTATGGGGGATCGGCTCCCTGGTGCACACGTTGTGAGAGGATGAGCCATGTGGGAGGACGGCTCATCGGGGGTTTCAGTGACTCCACTGACTAATTTCCACGTGATGTGATTATATGAAGATGTTAATAATTGTGAGTGCTGGTGATATGCCATTTGTGTGACTGGCTGTGTGAGCATATACCTAGTCGGATGACTAGGTTGATATATTTATACAATTGTGTGAATGCGTGTGTTGTGCAATAATTATTATTCGTTAATAAACTCACATCTCTTTTGTTTAAATCTTTCAGGAAGTAGCATTTTCTAAATCCCAGCTATAACTCTGCTCTTCACCGTTAAAAAGAAATTCGCTAATTTTAGTATGGATCAATTAAATAGATAAATGTCCGAAGACTTATATGTATACATCCGTCAGTAAACTTCGCAGTTATAGAACTTGTATACTTTTAAGTTGTGTATTATTATAGATGGAATAATTCTGTGAGCCTGTATTATAACTATAGTGTATTGTAAGCAGGGAAATTTGTAAATGTTTAAAATTATATTGAGATAGCAAATTTGTAGTGTTTCAGGCTTACTACGAGCCTCGGAGGCCTTAAGCTTACCTGGGCCCTAGTGCCGGTCCGGCCCATAAAAATGGGTCGTGACATATATATACTATTTTATTCACTTGAGGGAATGAATACAAATCTTATTATGTAAATTAAGTGCTTAATTTTTGCTAAATAACAAAAAGAGTGAAACTAATTTAAAATATACAACCGATATATTATAATATTTTTTTTTCCGATAATGCTACTGCAAGAGTATATTCAAAAATACAAAATTTTGCCACATCATCGCTCTCTTCTTATTTCGAAAGCGAATTCAGTGATAAAAAGGATACAAAAATCCGCGGATTAAGGCGACTACTTCACGCTGTGAGGCCCGGCTTTTGGACCTTTTCTCTCGAAGGGCAGTGTGCAGCAACTATTATTCATGTTTTATGAATAAGTGGATACTTAATTGTTAAATATCTAGTGGAAAAAAATTATTCTTCATTGCTATTTCGACTGATTCCTTAATTTTCTTCCTTATTGTGTCTTCAGGATACATGATATCCACATATAAAGAAAAATAATTCATATTCAATATATATTAAAAGTTACAAATCCAATTCTATAAGATTTGTCATGATAAAAAGTATTATAACAATGTAATTACTTTAGATAATGAGACCATAAAACTAATAATAATAATAATAATAAATTATGGAACTAGGAATATCACAGTTGAATAGTTGTAATTTTAAAATAAAACATAACTTAATGCATTGAAATAATAAACTCATCACGCATTTATTATTCTTAAAGCATCGTGCTTTTATTAAAGGAGTACAAAGAATAGATGGATATATATATATATATATATATATATGATTATACACGTAAAATAATTGCAATAAAATTAACATCATATCCATGAATAATGATGGACAGTAACCTGCCAGGTAATAAGAATAATAATTTCGATATACATAGGCAATACAAATTCTACGTTGATTTCAATAATAAATATAAATATAAATAGAAGCCAACGTTATTTCAATATATAAAAATCGAAGAAATAATGTGGTGTTGTCAATCATGATCATATAGAGATTCCATCTCACAATTATATTTTATACTTTAAATCCAAAATCAAAGAATCATAATACCTTTCTTAGTTTAAAAAATATGTATTTAATACATGCAGCAGATAAATTAAAACTTGTGTTTTTTATCACCGCAAATTAGATTATAAATTAATCACAGTAATAATTTCCAAAGCCATATAGAAAATTACTTTTTGAGTGTAAACAAATTCAAATACACCAACCTTAACTTTGGTTGTCACAAACCACAAGTTATCCTTTCTTTAGACAATTTGATCAATTAACCGATATAATAAAAATCGAAACGGTAGAACGAAATCGTGCTGATGACGTGTTATAAAATATGAGAATAGAAAGCATATATAGAAATGGAGTAGAGAGAATAAAAGAGAGTTGAGAGAACTTGATTGCTTGTAATAGGATTTTAGTTACGTAATCCAAAGGATTAAGGAACAATTTATATAATACAAACTATGATCCAAAAGACATAACCTTACACATTAAAGGGTATAACCCTTTGATAAATGTTGTTTTTATAGTATTTTTAATATAGTTTTTATTAGGATTTTTAGTATTTTTAATTAATTTAATTAGTTTTTATTTAATTTTATTTATATTTTTGTTTAAAGCTTCCTTGAATCACATTTCACTTGATCTTGGAGAATTTTGTAGCATTTTTATAGAAAATCAGCCAAAAATACAGAAAAAAAGTGTACCTAAACACAAAGACTAGCAGGCCTTGGGCGTGTTATTTAGCACCCCAGTGCCGTGTTTAAGATAAATTCAACAGAGGCTCAGAGTCTACCACACCCAAGCCGTGCTAGAGAGCACGCCCGTGCTATAAGAGGCTGTCGATCTCTGAACGTACTCATCCAACCATGACCCGTGCTGCAACTACTTTGAATACTCAGACTCTAGCATGCCCCAGCGGTGCCAAAGAGCACGCCTGTGGTACAAAATGCTATCAATCTCTAAATGCGCTCATCCAAGCATGGCCCATGGTGTAATTACCTTGAGGACTCAGAGTTTAGCAAGCCCAAGCCATGCCCAATAGCACGCCCGTGCTGAAGACTAGATTTTGCATTGGGCTGAGAACGTCAGTTTTAACTCGTGTCGCTTGCATGGACCTGCATGTGATGCTTTTTGACGTGCCAATCAAGTTTAAATCCTATTTAGATGCTAGGAAAGTTCCAATTGGGAAGAAATACAAAGTCTAAACAGTTTCCTATCTCGAAAAAATTTCTTACCTAATAGAGATTCACTTTCCTAAACGAATACGAAGATATTCTAGAAAGTCTATATAAAGAGAGAGACTAGCCATGATCAGGGGTTGAATCCATTCATTGTATATTCTATCTTTGTTCTATTATGTTTTATATAATTTTCTCTCTCTTTAAGACTTCAAGTATTCAAGTTGGTGTCAAGATTCAAAGAAGCCTCTTAACCCAATCGTTGACTAGTTTTTATTTCTAAACTCTCTTTTTGTTTTTTATTCTTTATGAGATTATTTACAAGTTTAATTGAGTTTTATTTAATTACTATGTTGAACTAAATTCTCATACTAGGAATTTGATGTAGCTTAATTTCTATTCCAATTTATAATATTATATTTGCTTTTCTTTGTTCAAAGTATAATTTATTATTGAAATTAATGCTTCCAGGCAGAATTTCTCCCCAAGATTGATTTATTTCATTAATCACTATCGGAGAAAGGGTTTTTGATATGAAAAATGTAATAAATTACATGAGAATAATAAATTAATGCGGAAGCTATATCACTTAACTCCTGGGGGTTTTCATAAGTTAATGATCTTAGTTATAAATTCACAAACAAACCATAAAACTCAATGATTTTAATTCATGTTTGATTGCGCTATTCGAAGATAGGTAATTAGATCGGGTTAAAATAGCTAACAATACGTGAGAGCTTGTTGATTTTGGGGTTTGTTTCCACTACTTGAACAATTAAAATTAATTATTAAACTAATAAAATAAATTGGATATAATTAAGTGAAGTCAAAATCCCTAGTAACTTTTAATTTTTGATTTCTTTTCATTGAATATTCTTGCTTGATTTTTTTTTATTCTCTTCTATTTCCTTCAATTTAAATTCTTAGATTATATTCTTCTTCTTGTCGTTTAAATAATAGTAAGTTAACACAATTTTGGTACTTGTATATACGAAAACGAAACTCTACTCATTCTTTATTATTTGTTGCGATTTCGTATGCTAGAAAAGTCTATCACCCTTCATCCTGAAGGATATAACCCTTACACATTAAATGAAATACTACTATAAATTATTAATTTTTATTTTAACAAATACACTCCATTAGATAATAAAGAATAATGGTACTTATTAAAAATTCTTATTTTGACATCTAATTACTAATAATAATACTGATTTGTATTTTAATAAGTAAAATGCTAATAACCAATAATAAACACCAGTTGAACTATTTAAATTTTCAAAAAATAAGCAACTAACAAAAATACATTAAAATTAGGAAAAAAAATCAAAAATAAATACTAATATTTACCTGTACATATTTATAATTATTAATTATAATTATTTTGATATCTAAAAATGGGAAGAAATCACTTTAAAATAAAACACCAAAATCATTTTGTACAGTTACTCGGGGTTTCAAAAATCAGGGTGTTACAGGTTATGAGGGTAACTTTGTCTCCCTCTGCCTCGATTACGGTTTGAAGATTGATAACAAAGTTGCGTACTATTATCTTGGTAAAAATTGGAACGGTTATTATACTGTGAACAGGAACTTCCTCGTCAATGATAGGGCTGAGCTAGGGTTGAAGGACTGAGTTATGGCAGCAAAGGGACTATGATAAGGTTTATCGGTGGTTTGCTTTTGACAAGACACAACTCTTGGAGGTAGAGTATGTTCTTGCTTCAACAGAGGTAGGGAGAGGTTTTTGACAAGACACAACAACCACATTTTCATAATCAGCTAGATGCCCTTTAAGAGCTTGCATAACAAGATCTGACTCTATAATATGATGACCAATGGAAACAAGAGATTCATAGATTGTATTCAATTTTTGAAGATTTGCATCAATGGATAACTCATCTTTTTTTGTGCTATAAAATTCAGCCTTGAGTTGTAAGAGCCTAGCATGAGCTTGATCCTGAAACAGGGTCTCGATGGCCAACCAAGCTTGTCTAGCAGTTAAGGTAGCATTTGGTTTGAAAATACTTCATAAAACATCATTTATAAAAATGGCTTGAATCCAAGTAAGAACAAGAGAGTCAATTTGTTTCGTGGCAAAAGTAGGTTTGGAATAAGGTACCATCAGGTGTGGTAATAATCTTAGGAGGAGGAGTGGTGTTAGTATCAATGTGATCATACACATCATAACCCTGAAATACTGGAACAATAAGGGATTTCCACGGCAGATAATTTGTAAAGTTAAGAGTCTCACCTACATAGTTTTAATATTGGAAACGTCGAAGGATGGATGTGAATGTGTGATAGGCAAAGAAGATATGGAATCAGTTGTGAGAGAGGGAGAAGAATTAGATTTGGACGCTGATGAAAGATCATCATTAGTCATGGCTGAAGGAATCTTAAAAAAAAAAAAAAAAAAAAAAAAAAAAAAAAAAAAAAAAAAAAAAAAAAAAAATCAACGAGAAGAGAAGGAAATTCAGACGCAAGAGAAACACCTAGACTCCTATTGTGGCTCTGATGCCATGTATAGGTTTATGGAATAATTATTCTCTCGTATATTATCATCTGTACATTGTACCACTATTTATACAAGATGATCCTAACAGCTAAGCAAAGATACAGCTAAGAGTTGATAATACATACGTAATAGCATGTATAACAATTTATGTTTATCGTATATTCATATAATCCTATAAACTTAACCTAAGATCAAAACGCAATGTTTTGATATTCTCAAACTTCCACCTCCATGATATCCATTGAACAGCGAAAGGTCCTCTATACAATCTATCTTTCTCTTTTGTTGAAGTCTCTGTGTTTTATGGTTATTAGCTAACATTTGCGTAAATTCATTTCCAGTGCATCTAGGGTTTTATGTCACGAACACTATAGATATGGATATGAATTTCGGAGTTGAAAGGAGTGAGGGACGGGTACAGAATAGACCATATTTGAAAGACACTTCCGATATCATCTCCAACAACCTGAACCAAAGTGCAAGCTAAAATGGGCAATGAGAGTAATATTATTTTCTTCTTCACGTTTTCCTTTTTTTTTTTTTTTTTTTTTTTTAAAATTTAATATAGTGAGAACTTCAAGGGAAATATACGCTTTGGACAATTTTTTTGCTTTTAAATATTTAGAAAACAAGAAAACAAACAAACAAAAGCACCGTTCTAATTGTTTTTTCTTTAAATCCAGAAAACTCTAGATCAGGAACTAATATATATATATATATATATATATATATATATATATATATATATAAGATTTTCTTTTTTCAATAAGACTGAAAAAGAACTTTCAAATTAGGGCTTTCTTACATTTTTTTTAAAAAAAATTTAGATAATTTGTAACTCCCTGATTTTTGGAATTATAAATAATAGTTTACGGAATTGCTAATTGGTATGATTTACAATTTTGATAAGTTATTTTCATAATTATTGAGCCTTGATTGGAATTCATGCATTATATGATTTTAGTTTGTTTATTCATCCATTAAATGATATTGGATTGCGAATTGTGAAACGGTAGGTTATAAATAATTATTTTAGTTTCATTTTAGGATGTTTTTCTAAATTAATATGATGTTTCTATTTATTGGGTATTTAATTGGTCAACTTAGTGTTTTAAAATAATTAATAGTATTTATAAATAATTATTTGTATTTATTATTGATTATTAGAACTTATTTAAAAAATATGATTTATTGGTAATAATTGGTGTTTATTGATAAGTATTATTAATTTTTAAGAAATAAATTGTTAAAATAAGGTTTTTAATTTTATTCATTGGATATTAATTTAATTGGGTCTTAGTTTAGTTAAATGGGCCTAATGTGTGTGGGCTACTTTAATTGAAAAAGAAAAAAAATAATAAAAAATTATTGGGTCAAGTGGGACCCCAATCTCAAGGCTAAAGGAAAAAGAAAATATATAAAAAAAAGAAAGAGGCTAACGACTAAAGAAGAAAGAAAAGAAAAAAAAATAAAGAAAAACAAAAAACAAAAAACAAAAAAACTAAACGCCATCCATCCTAATGAGAAAATTAAAAAATTAAAAAAGAATTTTTAAAAAAAAAAAAAAGGAAAAAAGTGGGAAAGTTAACGCTAAAACAAAAGGAGAGTGCCGCCTCTCTTATGACTCACGCATAAACAAAAAAGAAGAAAAAAGAAAGAGTGGAAAACTTTTGATAAGATCCTCCGTAGAAATTTCTGCAATCAAATATTAAGATTAGTAGATTATACGTAGTTGGGTAAAATAAATCGGTAAATCAAGGGGTCCAATTAACTGTAGCTGCGGTAGGGCATTCTGCAAATAAGGTAAGATCCCGTTTCTGAAAGAATAAAAAAAAATAATTTTTAGACCTAATTTCTAAGAGAGGCCGAATGACCTAGGCTTTAATTTAGTAGGACTTTTATTTATTTTGATTAATTGTTCTACTTATATTACTATGTTTAGTTGACATAATGTTTATGGGGTGCCCTTTTTAAATTTAGATTTGACTTTAATTATTATTTGGACGCAATATCTTAATTTATTTGGTTAACAAAATATTTATGGATTGACCAAGTATTTCCAAATTTGATTTTAACTATTATTTGGGCTATTTAGGCTTAAGGGATATATTAGAAAATATAGTTGAACTATTTTTTATTTATTATTTAAAATATGTTAGGTCTAAGGTCATATCTGAAAATATAATTGATACTTTTAAATTATTATTTAAAATATATTAGGCCTAAGGGCCATATAGAAAAGTAATTGGCATTTGATTTTAATTATTATTTGGAATTTGTTATGTCTAAGGGCCATATCATAAAATTTAATTGGTTGAATATAGGCATATTAGAAAATGTAATTGATTGACATATAAGCATAATTTTAAATAATAACCAAGAAGGCTGATACATATATAGAATTGGACATAAATATTTAATTGTTTAATTAAATATTTTACGACTGACGTTTGACAGGGGGGGGGGGGGGGGGTTCCCCCTCCTAAAATCGACCTGGGAGTTTGGTCGGTGTGGCTTTTTACTGTTCGAAGCCAATGACTTACCGAAAGTATTTTTTTTATTTTAGTTAGTTTTTAATTTAAGTAGTTATTTTAGTTGATTTTTAATATATATATATATATATATATATATATATATATATATATATATAAACAAGTGCACATCCCACAATTTTCATAAGTTACCCTTTATTGTGATTCAATTTATAAGAAAAATATTTTTCTGATCAAAGAAAAATATTTTTCTGATCAAAGAAAAATTAAGTCATTTTTTAAGGATAATAACTTTTCATTTTTGAGAGAGTATAACATTTTCTGAACATTGAAAACCCTTATAGATCCATAGTTTTTTAATTTATTAATCATTATAGTCACTATCACCAGTCACTATTTACCACCGACCACCACCACTAGTTACTACCACCGGCCGCCGCCACCACCACCAGCTACCGGCCACCGGCGGCTTTCATAATATATATATATACATATATTTTTTTTGCATTCTTCTCATATTCAACAATAAAATTTTTAAATTATAAAATTTCTATTATTATTAATATTTTTTATGGTCTTATGAGAAAAAAGCTTTAATATTTTTAACTAATTCTCAATATTACAACCAAACAACAGAAAATACTGTCATTTGGAAAATATTTTCCCATGGAAAATATTTTTCAGCAAGTTATTTTATGGAAACAATAATGGAGCATCAGTTCATTTAATTTTATATGCTTTTTACATTTAGTTTTGAGTTTGATTAATTTTAGGAAGACACAGAGATTCGCATAAATATTAAAATATATAATAGCATTATAAATTTATATTTCAATTGTTTATTTAGTTAAAACTTAAAAACTAAAAAAATTTTAAAATTTTAATTCATTGAATAAACACATGATATTAATTTATTCAAAGAGATAGATTTATTATTATAATTTGTGATTCTATTTTGATACTGAAACACCCCGTAATTTTATTTTCAAAACTTTCGAATTTTTATTAAATCAAAAATCTTGATTTTCAACTATATGGGCTATAAACACCAAACAATCTTAACTTGAGTCCAAAGTTTTGCGAGTTGGGCCCAAGTCCAATTATATTGTCGGAATTTTTGATTTGAGAACAGTTAAAATTTTCGAGAAATAATATGAAACTCTAGCAATTAATTAATTATGAATATATATATTAATTATCCAAAAATCAAATATCATTACTATTTATATATTTTTTTTATTGAGTTAATGGAGGAAACGTTACGGAACCTAAGAAAAATAATCAAATAAATCAAACTGGACCCGGAAATCAAATTGATTTTTTCGAAACCACACGAATAACTTGAAAACCAGTGGAAAAACCTGAGAATCAAGCGAAAATCGTGCCAAATCAGTAAATCAGACCAAATCAGTTCGAATCGAACCGGAATGATCTAGAAACCGACTTATTTTCTTTTTCTTCCTCACTTCTTCTTATTTCTTCGTTTTTTTTTCAGCGTGAGCGATAGTCTCCTCCTCCCTTTCCTTCCCGTTTTCCGGCCAAATGGCCACTAACTCCGACAAGTAAGGAGTCTAAACTCAAGATCTTGACGAGACAATCACTTTGGTAGTTTTGGTTTGCGCAATGGTGGCCTGAATCATTAGAGACTGTGCTTGGAAGGCGGCGCGCCGTGCGGTGGAGCATTCCAGCGAAATCTCGCCTTTCCGTCAACCTCAGGTGCTAGGGATGGTCTCGATCGACCCCACTCCTCCACATGAACATTTTCCCTCCACCGATTCGTGATTTCGCTGGGGTTTTGGAGAGCAACCGCGAATGGCGGGCACGGCGGCGGTCGGGTCTATTTCCGGTGAATTGACGCAGCAATTCCACAAACTGACATCACATTCAGGTTCCCCATAAGATTTCGAGTCTGATGGTGTGTGAACCGCTCGATTCCGATGAAGTTCGACATTGCGGCCACCGTGCACGGCAGTCGGAAGCGGCAGTCCGGTGACCGGCCGGCGACACTCCGGCGAGGCCCTAAAAGGCAGAATGATGTCCTCTTCGTGCGGGTCGTGGAATGGTTGCCCGATTTTCGATCGGTACGCTCTAAGACTCAATTCTCGATTTTTGTATAAATTCTAAATTAATTAATTAATGAAATTAATTGAGTAATTAAGTAAATTAAATTGAATTTAATAAGTTATGTGCAAACCAGTGGATATATTTTGGGTATTAAATAGAAAATTTTGAATTCCTTGAGCTAGCAGCAGTTAATTGGTTGGTTCTTTAAATTATAATGTTTGGGATGGGTATTTGAAGTTGTAAATGAAGTTCTTGTAGGGTAGTGAGTTAGCTAGTGTGTAAAATATGAAATTTAATCATGAAGCCTAGACTTTTAGATTTGGCAGCAATTATTTCAATTTATTTATTTTTGGTAAATTGTAGCCTAGTGTAGTACATTGAAGTTATAAATTTGATTTTGATAGGAATAGTTAGTTAATGTTTAATCCATGATTTTAACATAGAAAACTTTGATTTCTGCAAGTTGGCATCAATCATTTGAGTTTTTGTGTTGTATTAGAAGGACGCATATATATATGTATAAACGAGTAATGTATAATGGATAGACGATTTAAATGGTTTGTTAGCTATGACGTTGCTATTGAAGGAGGATGCGAATTAAGTTGATTGATTGCCCGACGGATGGGCTGCGTGTATTGATTGATAAATATATAATAATACTGTGTTATCTAAACAGGTGGATAGTCCAGTTTTTAGGGGAGGTGCTGCCGAAATTTCGATAGAACTTAGACTAGTTTTAATTAATAACATAATTAATAAGTTTATTTAGATTAATTCTATAACTTAATACATAATAAATAGAGTGCTCTAATTATTTTATTATTATCATCATTATTCATTTAATTATTCAATTACTTATTTATTTTCATCATTATTGTTTATTATTATTATTTATTTTATTGTTGTCTTTTATTGTTGATATTATTTATTTATTTATTTGCATTTGAGTATGAATGTCTAATTAAGCATTGCATTTCGATGTTTAACTGATCAATATGTCTGCATTTAATTGCAATACTTGATTAATTGTGTTGTGATAATGCTATGCTTTGTTTGTGTAGAATTGGGATGAAGCGGGTCACCATGGGTTTGTGAGGACGGTCGATAAAGCATGGATCCTGATTATGATGAATTATGAAATTGGACCGTCGGCCGGGAAAATGGGAGATCGGCGCCCCCGTGTGCACATGATACCATGGATTATATAGAAACCACATGATGGCCTCTCGTCATTGTGCACCTGATAGTCTAGATCTGATCGCAGCCTGCAGGGTGGCCTCCTGTTGTGAGCGCCTGATGATCTAGATTGGATGGAGACCACCGGGTTGCCTCCTGTTGGTATGGAAAAGAAAAGAGAGAATGTAAAAACAATGAGAGGACTGGTCGTGTGAGGATTAGGCCGGTCGGCCAGGTATGGGGGGATTGGCTCCCCGGGTGCACACGTTTGAGAGGATGGGCCAGGTGAGAGTACGGCTCGTCGGGGGTTTCGGTGACACCACTGACTAATTTCCACGTGATGTGATTATATGAAGATGTTAATGATTGTGAGTGCTGGTGATATGCCATTTGTGTGACTAGCTGCGTGAGCATATAACTAGTCGGATGACTAGATTGATATGTTTACACATTTGTGTGACTGCGTGTGTTGTGCAATAATTATTACTCCGTAGAAAACTCACATGTCTTGTTTAATTTTTCAGGAAGTAAGTTTCTTTTAATTCGATTTAAGCTATGTTTCTTCGTCGCAGGGCTATAAAGAAGTTTTCCTAGTTCCATAATTATTTTGCTACGTAACTATATGTATAAGAAGCTATGTATATCAAACAGTTAGTGACTCAGCAGTTGTAAAATTTACATACATTTAGTTGTGTATTAACATAGACGAAATAATTTTGTGAGCCCATATTAGAGATGTGATGTATTGTAAATTGGGTCTGAATTGTGGAATGTTGTAGAAGATAAACTTGGGCCGAGATATAATAAAATCTGAGGTTTATTTTTCATAGTCATATAGGCTGAATGTTGAAATTTATATTAAGATAATAACTTCTAGTGTTTTAGGCATACGACGGGTCTTGGTGACCTTAAGCTTACGTGGGCTCTAGTGCCGGTCCGACCCACAGAAACGGGTCGTGAAAGATACTTTCTACAAAATTAGTCTTTTTATGATGTGCATTGTACGTTGACTATACTAATTATTCGTACTTGTTCAATTTTTTTATGTCATTTATTAGTTATTATTTATACTCAATTTTATTTTTAATATTAAATATTGATTATAATTTTTATCTTCTATTATTTATATTTTTATAATGTTAAAATAAAAATTTCATATAGGATTAGTTTGAATCTAATGATTAATTAATAAAACAGTAGTGTATGTACACATCCACATTTTAGCTTAATTTATATAATCATTTATCTAAAATTCATTATAACTATAATATCTCCTAATAAATATATTTCAATATATATAGATACATAGATATAATAATAAATATGATGCATTTTTAAAATTAAACTTTTCAACTGCTCGTTATCCTACGCAAACATATATTCATTTTATTTAAGAATAAATTTTAAAAGTAAAAATTTAAAAATTTTGAAAGGCTTAATTGTGTATATTCTATTTGAAAATTTGTTACAAAAATATACCTTTTTTTTTCATCTCTCTCCTAAATAAAATATTTTAAATTATAATAAAAATAAAATCAAATATTTAAAAAATAAATTTATAAAATAAAATATAAAAATTTTCAATGTCTCATTATCATATTAAACGTTAAACGTTAAAGTATTTAACGTTTCATACAAAACTTTCTCAACTTTTAAAAGTTATTATAAATAATATGTTATCGAATAGTAAATAATAAATATATTATCGCCTCCTATGAAACAATCCTAGCTTCGTCACTGATTTTACAAGGTAGATTGTTAAATAAATGGTTAGAATTAATATTAAAAATTAATATAATAAATTATATATTGATAAAATTTAATCATGAATTTTATATTTGAAGTCAAATTGACTTATGTTTGACTTAAGTTAAATAATTATGCTAGTAAAATTAAATACATGTAATGAATTAATAATGTTATTTATTTAATTAAAATAAGCTAATGAACTTAGTATATATGAATTGGGCATGAGCAAGGTTGGCTCTCTAGGAAGGCCAAACCTATACTAGTACCATAGTTGATTTTTGTTGCTCTTTCATATGTTATGAACTATTATATTTTATTATGTAATGCTTAATTAAATCAATGTACATGTATTGAATGAAATTGAAATAATTTTGGATTTGTAATTGAGTCATGATGCTTAATTGAGGGTTTTTGCCTAATTAATGTTTGAGTATGCAATTCAACGAACCAATGTGTAATTAGATGATAACATGAGATAATTATATGTTCAGACCTAAAAAAAGAAGTATGTACCCTATACTTCTAGGTCAAGCCGAACCATGTCCATAAGGTGTGTATTTTTACTTAACTTTTATTTTATGATATGCATGAGTTAATTATAGAGTTGATATTACACTTGCTTGTGTGATATATAGTGTGATTAAATGACGCACTAGGACTTGATAATGTGATGTTGACTTGGTTGACTTATGAACCACTATGAAATGTAAATATTTGACTATGACTTAATAATACCAATTCGATATTATGCTTTGGAAAGCTTAATGCTATGCAACATGTACACGTACTTGTTATGATTACATAATGATGTTTGGATTATATGGTTATTACCTAGACATGGAAGTAAATAGAATTGACTTAATAAGAACTACTATGCTCTTATTGTGAACTTGATTTAGTCTAAGTACTTACACTAACCCAAACTATGCATATATGATTTAAATAAAAATCTTGTTTGGCTTGTATACGATTAATTTAATGTTAGAAGTCAATTAGGATTTCGAATTGGAAATTAGTTATAAATTGGGGGCTTTAAGTCAAACTTACCTAATTGTTTGAATTGAAGGCTTAAATATGCAATTGTGCATTTCATGATGCTAATCTTTGATTTATTTGAGAATTTTTAGACTCTAGTCTATTTAATTAGAGTTGGCTGATTAGGCCTTAGTTGTGCATGATGGAATTCTGATTGATGCTTGATGGTACAGATTATTTAATGATCGAATATTATTAAGTTTTTTAATATGATGTTTTTAATATTAAGGGTGGACTTTAATACCTAAAGTAATAAAGGGTTGAAGTGGGATTAACGTGGTGCATGAATGAGGCAAGTGTGTGATTTGCTTAAGTCCTTGCTTTTGTTGTGATTAATGAATGATGTATGTACATCATAAGTATTAAGTGATAATAATGTCTATATACTTGATAGTTGAGACACATGGGGAAGAATGAGTTCCTTTGTATATTATTAGGTTAAAGACACAAATAGTTACGTCTATGAATACTTATGAGATTACATTTGTGATTGGACTGTGATATATGAATAAAGACTATAACTAAACATCTTGGCCTTTATTATGTACTTGGTTGAATAGTTGTATGAATGTGGATATACTTATACTGGATATACTAAGCATGCTACTGAATATTGGAATTGAGCTATGATCATATGCTGGACACATGGTGTGATAAGGGACTGGACCCCTAACTTCACCCTAAAAGCTAGCTCATAGGGGAATGACTGAACCCAGCCTTATACACTAGCCCAGGATGTACTCCGCGGGCGATGTGGGAAGCATCATCCCCACCCCCATAAGACCCAACTGCCTCAGTCGGCGTTCTGACGAACCCCATGAGACACCGACCCTACGAAGCCAGAGCTCTGATACCAAATGATAAGGGACTGGACCCCTAACTTCACCCCAAAAGATAGCTCGTAGAGGAAGCACTAAACCTAGCCTTATACACTAGCCCAGGATATACTCCACGGGCGATGTGGGACGCATCATGGTGTCCCACTCAGGTTACGGACGCACACCATTATTCTGTAGTCTTATGCGACCGTTTTGTAGGCTATTGCCGAATCTGTTCTATTGGCTATTATGCCATTCTGAGTTTGAATTTCGTACCTATTCTGCTGTTTCTTCGGAGTTACTAATAAGGCTAATAAATAAAAAGATTAAAGTATATGTGATTGGTATCATACTATGGTAGTATGTGTTTTGAAATATTCTGTAAGAATGTATTTGTTATGGTGATATTCTGATTTGACAATGAGACTATTCATATTCTGATTTGTCAATAAGACTGATAACATTTTGCAACTCTTAAGATTTCGTTATAAGTATATGTTCTGATAATATCGTGATATAGTACATGCACTCTGAATCCATCTAGTAAATGATATACTCTGAATCATTTTGATGTAATATATGCTCTATCGTGTGTGTGTTTGGAATATAGAGAAATATGATCATGGATACCTGAGTTATTTGTATTCTATTATATCGAGCATTGGAACGAGCCTTAAGAAATATGAGTTACTTATGGAATGATGATATATGATTACTTGTTATGCAAGTTACTTACAGGAACACTTATATGATCACTTGTAATGCAAGATACTGCTATGAACATGCAACATGTATGCTTATGATGTGAGTGAGGTTCTCAGATAATATGATATGATCTTCTAAAATGCGAATCTCTTATGTTGAAGATATTGTGTGATTACCTAAGAAGTAAGTTACCTTGTGTATATGATATTATGATTAATAGTGTTTTTAGATTTGTAAACTAATGCAATATAAGGTTACTTTAGGTGCATGTTATGTGCATAACCATGTATAAATGTGAGATTATTTCGAAATAAGTTATTATGTTATGATTGATATTGTTCTTAGGATGCAAGTAAATGTGAGCATGAGTTTAATATGAATTTAAGCCCGGTGGTATGTTAAGTGGAATGTGAATTGTTGTATTTATATAGTACTTGAATGATATGTATGGTTTCAATTGACCATACTTGTATGTTGTGTGGATACATATATGTTGTTGAGTACCACTAGGTTTTATACTCACGAGACGATTTTATCTCACATAGGTTGAAGATTTGGATTGTTGTTTAGTTTATGAGTACCAGCATTCAGAGGAGGAAATCTTTAGATCTCTAATCATAAGTGAGAGTCCTTAAAGTGGACTCGTGGCATGTGTTAGTTTTATATCACTTAGAGTATTGGTTTATTTATTGGGGTTTATAATCAATAAGTTTAAGAACATTGGAATTGTTTTCAGATTAGATACCCTATAAACCTTTTGTTTAAGTACTATTGGATTTGGTTTTGATAATTTATTTGAGAACTATTTAATCAGGTTATATATATATAACTTCTTATGGAAAACTAGGTTTGTTACATTAACGTGGATGGTGTTTTTTAAAACTGTTTTAATGAGACTGATTGAAGGGCTTACCTATTATTTGTTATGAATATAATTTTGTTGGTGTTTAAAATTAATTTGTTTTATGAGTTTGTTATTGACTCTCCGCTTCATATTTCAAAGTTTTTGCAAACTCCAATATTTTTATAAACCAAATATTTTTTATTAAGTAATAGGATAAGTAAGCAGTAAGTAAGTCAGTATGTGCCTTTGGCACATAACGTGACATCTTCTGCTTGGTCCTACGAGAGCAGGAAGAATGCTACATTTATTAGTATCACAGCTGCTGGTTTAGTCAATTCTGGTTTAGATAATAAGTTGTGTGTTTAAAAAGTGAGATTTGTATAAAGATATAGAACATGCCATTTAAGTATGGACTGGAACTTCTCACTTATGCATATCTTGTAATTTGTGGAATTGTTATATGTCTTCGGGATCATAGCACACTAACAACAAGGAAGAGAATAGTTATGTTCTTCATAATGGTGCTGGAGATTCTATTAGTGAACTTGTGTCTACTGCAAGACTTGCTGCTTATAATCAGGCAACACTAGAGCCTAACGCTTGTTTAGTAGTTTGCTTGGATGGATTTTTGCTCCATGACTGAATTACATTTTGCATGATGTTATTTTGGGTTAAGTGATTATGATTATAGGTGAGATGTTTGGCTTGTTTTGGACATTTATTTAAATCATTTGCTCTTATGATAAGTCCTTGTTTTGGACTAGTGAAGCATGTTATGGATAGGCAAAGGTAAGTGCCTACTTATAGTGAATTTTAATTATGAATATTACTCGATTATTATTTAATAATGGTCATTGGATTCTTAAATGATTATAAAGTATATGTAAATGTTTTTGTATAATCTATGAATACCTGTCCTCATATGAGTATCAATGTGTATGAGCATGACAAATTTTATGGTCTTGAGTCTCTTAATGGAAATGAACAAGTAAGCTATATGACTGAACTTTGAAAGTTAAACATGATTAAGTTGAAGTCGAAATCCTTAGTTGGACAAGTTACTGGAGTTGCATGTTGTAATGATTGAAATAGTTAATAGAGACCTCAACATGCATAGTGAAAAGTCTACTTTTATATCTTGGCCAGATGTAAGAGTATGATTATTTCATTTGCATGACTCTTGGGGAGAATCTAGAAACCTAGGAGAAATGTAAGGTTTTCTTATATGGAAAAGAGGGATAAAGTGTTTGTGAATCTTAAAACTTTGCCTCCATAACTGCTATGAACCCATTGTATATGTAGATGAGTTTCGGCTTGATCAATCGATACTCTTCTATAAGGCAAGGGCAATAAGCAAATGCGGTGCAAGGTGGAAAAAAAAAGAGAGAGAACACAAAAAAGGTAGTGATTAAGGTTTCTAAATAGGAAGTATGATATATATGTGAATAGAGTATATATGTCTTAGTTTGATTTAATGGATGTTTCTATATGATACGTTCGTGATATGGCATAAGATGATGATGCTAGTTTTTGTTGATCAATCACATCTCTATATAAATAAATTGTCAATGGATATATATATATCTCTATGTGTATGTGTGTCTGTGTGTGTGTATTAAGACATGTTTTATGAAATAGTACTATGGCTAAAATTGATTTGTGATAGTAAACAAATTAATAAGCATTATTTGGAGTAAGACTCGATCTCTTTGATCGAGAAGACGAATCATGGAGCTCCAAAGTTGCACACTCGCGCCACCTGACCTTCAAACTCCGACTAGACCTAGGGTATAATCACTAAACTCAAACTTTGTCAATTAAGCCCGGTTCGTCCGACACCTTTTAAAACCCATTCTAATAATGATAGCATATCAAAACCTTACCATCTTAATTGATGGTAGAATTTCGTGCACCATGATCCTCATCAAACGAGGTACGAAGGCATATCTAGGATTTCACCCTAAGTAGCTGGCCTCAACAGAACAGATTGGTCGGGATCTAGAGAAATGTGTTGTACGACCTAGAATCCTCGATAAACGAGGCTATAGTCGGTTCCCCTCCAAATTACACTTTATATTTGCTTATGCTTTCAATGCTTTATCCATATCACTATTATTTGTCATGCATTTAAGTATGTTCATGCATCGATAAAACTGACATTCATGCAAATGACTAGTTTGACTACTTGATTAATTCCAAACCATTGATTCTACAAAAAGAGGTGAAAACCTAGTCCCCAAACTTAATGATTCAAGGCTAGTGCATTTTATCCACTATGACAAATTAAAAGGAGTCAAATACAGGGTTTTTACTTTATATTTTCCCGAAAAGAAAAAGTAAGGTGACGACTATAAACACACCATTAAGTGCTCTAAAGAGTCAAATCCAATTAGCCTAAACACTATCCAGTGGTTAGCCTAAACACTAACCCATGGTTAACCTAAAATCCGTGGTCAACCTAAACATCCTCTTGTGGTCAACCTCAATACCCATCCAATGGTCAAACTAAACACCATCCAGTGGTCAGCCTAAACACCAACCCATGGTCAACCTAAACACCCTCTTGTGGTCAACCTAAATGCCCATTTGTGAGGCCCCTCTTGAGTGCCATAGGAAAGATCTGAAGGACGGAGTCTAACCAAACAGATCCATTGGTCAATTTTTCACGGAATGACGAGAACTCCTTACGGTTCCTCTTTGTTTATTATGGCTCGATTTAGCGCTTAAGTGGCCAGATTGGCTCTTTGGAGCACTTTGATAGTGTGTGATGTGTTTAGAGTCGCCACTTTAATTTTTTTTTGTTTTCAGAGAAAATATAATGTAAAAATCTCGTGTTTGACTCCATTTTAGTTTTCCACAAGGATAAAAATGCACTAGCCTCGAATCAATGGGTTCGAGACCTAGGTTTTCGGCTTCTTTCGTATGAATCAACGATTTGGGGATTAATCAAGTTATCAAAATATTGCTTTGTGTGGATGACAATTTATAGATACATGAGCAAACTTATAATGCATCGCAATTATAGACAAAGCATTAAAAGCATAATATTGAAAAAAGTGTAATTCAGAGGGGAGCCCGACTCTAGCCTTATTTATCGAGGATTCTAGGTCGTGCGACACATTTGCCTAGAACCTGACCGGTCAGTTTGATTGAGGGCCCACTACCTTGGTTGAAATCCTAGATATGCCTTCATACCTTATATGTATGAGGATTAGGGCACACAAAGTTTTACCATTGATTAGGTTGGTAGGGTTTCGGGTGCCACACTTAGGGTGGGCTTATGATTCACCAACAGACTAGGCTTAGCACGTTGGACGAACTGGGTTTTTCATTGAAAATTGGCTTTATAGTGCATGCCAGACGGACCGGGCTTGACAATTTATAAGATACCGGATGGACTGGGTATCAACACTCAAATTTTGCCCCTAAAGGCTCAATGATGATAAACCATTTTTCATATAAGTTTGGTTCGGGATTTCCGCTCGTCCCAGTTCTTGGAGCAACGGCCCATGGCTGAGAAAATACATGTGTTTAACATTCTTAATTTTTTGAGTTACCGGGTGATTCGCGAAAAAATCGGGCCTGAGAAGTGCATCGGGCCCACCCGACACACAGCCTCATTTTGCGTGCCATTTGGTCTGATTTGATAAAAGTGGGCCTAGCTCGATTATGGGGCCCACCAGTGGGATTTTGCCACTTCAACCCCAAAATAGGGCCATACACCCTCATTTGCCTAAAAATAGGGTATTGGGGAGTGTGTGAAAGAAAACTCTTGCCATTTTAAAACCCAACTCAAGAATTAAAGAAAACTAGTGTTACTCTTTAATTTAAGTTGTGATTTATTGATTTTTTATTATCCAAAGCCCTAAAGGATTCATTAAAATTCTAGAAACACGTTTATTAAACCTCAATCTCGGATTGTTGGATCTAGAACTCAACCTTTGGGTCTCTTTATCCATTCTTACGTAGAACTTTGAGGAAATCTTTAAAAGGTAATATATGTGAGCCTTTACTTTGTTTCTTCATCTTTTTCCTTTTTTTTTGGGTGTTTGAACACCATTGATAGCCTCGCAAAGCGGGCAATTTTGTTATGTTATTTTCATATAATTTGCATGATTACATGTTATTTTTATACACTTTACGTTTGTTCGTGTTGTTTTTGTTTTAAAGTGATTGTAGGAATACAATTTGAGCAAAGGAATGAAAAAGGGCTTGCTTTTATAGAAAAAGAGGACCAAAAGTTGACTAAGTATGGAAGAATTTGCCTAGCAGACTTCACGACGTGAATGAGGTCGCGTTGGAAAAGAAGAACTGACAAAGTCACGAGCACTACCTGAAGTCGCGAGCGCAACCTATGTACCAGAAGACTCAGAAGTCTTCAAAACACAAGTCGTGAGTGCGACATTCAACTGCGCGAGCGCGAGAAGCACTCTAGAGAGTTAGAAAGTTTACAAGCAAAGATCCCGAGAGCGACATTCAAATGCGCGAGCGCGAGAAGCACTCAAGAGAGGCAGAGAGTTTTTAAGCACAAGTCATGAGTGCGACCCTAAAACTCACGAGCGCGAGTCGTGTTTCCAGGAGACGTTAATTGCTGCCCTTTCACCAGGAAATCATGTCTTCCCATGTATAGGTTGGGACTCTTCCCAAGAGAAGTCATCATAACCAACATCATTCTCCTCTTCTATAAATAGCAATCCAAGTGAAGGAAGAAAATATTTAGATACAGATTTGAGAAAAAGAAATCATTAAGAAATACTCAGAAAAGAGAAAGTTAGCAGTAGAAAAGTGTGATAGTAGTACTTAGAAGTAAGTTGATGAGAGTCACTTATTACTGTTTGTGCCAAGAACATCAAGAAGTTCCTTGAGGTGTGACGCCCTCCAGAGGCTTGAGTTTGATTACTTCTTTCTCTTGTTTTTAAATACTTGTTGTATGTTGTTCTTCATTACTTTTCTATACAAAGCAACAATATCAATTGGTTTCATTCAATAAAAGTTCTTTAAGTTATCTTTTGATCTTTGTTTAATCAAGTTTACTAAATTATATTCTCAGAAAGAAATAGTTTAGTAAAGATCAAAGAGATAAAGTTCACTTAGTTGAATTTACATATGCACATTTCACTTGTTTTGTCAAAGCTAAATCTGTCTTATTGAAATAATCAAAGAATAAGCACTAGGTTTAATATTTAACAAGATAGGGAATTTATTATAAGTAGAAATACATATAATAAATAGAGTAATTCTATACCGAGAGGTTGAATTATATTTTACTATATCTGATTAAAGAATTATTTATTGTATGTTAAATGCTTTGATATAGAAGAAGAAAATCCTGTGCATGATCAATTTTTCTAAGTATACTACTACACACTTATCTATAGAATTAAGTAATAATTAATTTTAACATAACTAGAAAAATCATTTCACATTTGTATTTTTGTGAACATAAAATTAAGAATAAAGTAGTAAAGTAGACTTAACCCGTTCCTCGTGGGATCGATCTTTTTATTACTACATTGCGATCCGTATACTTGCGGGAACTCAAAAGAGACGCAACAACCATCAATTAAAGGCGGTTTTCTGTGCCGCTTTGGCACACTGCCAATGGAAGTGGCACAAGTCACTACTTGTGGCGTGCGCCACAAGTAAGTGGCTCACGCCACTTCTGAACAGTCCACCCCTGTTTGCTCTATTTAAGTCTTGAGACCTTCCTGATCAGGGAAGGGCTTGACGCCACTTCTTTTTAGTTTTTTTTAGGATATCTTCTTTTGAGTATTAAATACATAAAAAAAAAAGAAATTCTAGCTACAAATTTTAATACCATATGAATACTTTTAGTAAGGGATTTAAAAACAGATAAGAATAGCAAGGGATTTAACAAGGTATCGATAATGGATTTTAATAATGTATCAAATACGTTTAGCAAGGGAAATAGCAATGGACGAAAATAGCAACGGATTTACTAAGGGATTAATAATGGATATAGCAACGGATTATGTAACGCCTAATTTTTTTGTGTCTGTTTGAACCCCTCCCCAAAACATCAAATGCATATGAATGCATGTGACTAAGGAAGAAATGCACGTGATGTGTGAGTCGCCACCTTGTTTAATTATTTTAGGGTAAACTAGGAAAAAACCCTAAGTTGACTCCAATTTTAATTAACCTAATTACTAGATTAATTAACCCAATGTTAAAGCATGGTCTACAAACCCGAGATGGATCCCGATACTATGTCATGCTGATGAACTAACCTAAAAATGAATGCTTTGCAGGGTGATTAATGTGATTTAAACCAATGAAATGTGATTTTGACTTGCCGCTCGGGGTTAAATCCCAAACGTGCCTACGTACTTCCGTTTGAATGGAAGATCAAAGTCAACGTAGTTCGATAGGCCTTCTTTGAAGGGCTTTGAATGGGTATGCTTAATGCATGAGTGTGTGTATGCTTCGTGCATTTTGTTTAGGCATTTTGCCAAAGAATTGATTGATTTGATTTGGCGTTTGTTGCCAAAATGTTGATTGGGCAATTTTATTGCCAAAAATTGACTGATTTAAGGCTTCTAGCCAAAAAGATTGATTTAGGCAATTTAATTGCCAAAATGATTGATTTTTGGCGATTGTCGCCTAAAATGACTGATTTTAAGGCTTTTAGCCAAAAAGAGTGATTTAGGCAATTTGATTGCCAAAATGATTGATTTTAGGCGATTGTCGCCAAAATGATTGATTTTAAGGCTTTTAGCCAAAAGACTGATTTAGGCAATTTGATTGCCAAAAAATGTTGATTGGGCGATTGTCTCCAAAATGGATTGATTTAGGCAATTGTTGCCAAAAATTGATGTGATTTAGGCGATTGTCGCCAAAATTGATTATTTTAAGGCTTTTAGCCAAAAAAAGTTGATTTAGGCAATCTGTGTGCCAAAAGCTGATGATTGGGCGATTGTCATCAAAAATTGATTGATTTTAAGGCTTTTAGCCAAAAAGAGTGATTTAAGCGATTTGTCGCTAAAAAATGGTTAATCTTACTTGTAGGCAATTTGTTTGCCAAAAGCGATTGATTAAACCATAGGCAATTTGTTGCCAACAATGTGATTGATTAAACTGTAGGCAATTTGTTGCCAAAAAAAAACGTGATTTATTAAGGTCTTTAGCCACAATTATTGATTAATTGGACTTTTAACCGAACTGTTCGAAATAGGCAAATACACCGTAGTTATTAATTAACTAGGTATTTTAAGCCAATATTGTCGGATTTAAGCTTATCACCACGATTATTGATTAACCGGGCATTCGGCCTAAATTTATTTAATTGAGGCAGTTTATTTGCCTAATGATTGACGTGAATGCGTTTATGCAATTGTAGAATTATTAGGAGTAGAAGAGAAGTATGCATGAAGTGCTAAAATTAAATAGGCAGAGTCTAGTTCATATACCTGATTTAATCGTCGACCGCTTCTTAACTCCAGGTTAAGCTCCTCGTTAAGGTAATATTAATTAATTTGATTTTAATGACCACTTAACAAAGCAAGAAAGCAATTAAAGCTAAACTAAAAATGCAGAAAAGCGGTAAAGAATCGCAAAGAGCGTAGGGGAGAAGGAGCGTCCGTCAACACAGACTGACAGTAAAAACGGAGGCCCCGGGGCCAATTTTATAGAAAAAAAGGAGACCCGAGGGCAGTCCTGCCCGCCTCAGGGGGGCGGGCTGGACCGCCTTGAAGGGCGGGCTGGACCGCCCTTGAGGGTGGCCTGGCCCGCTCTGGGGGGGCGGGCATGCCTGCCCCATGGGGGCGGGTGTGCCCACCCCTGAGGGCGGGCACATCGACCCGTGTGCTTTTTTTCTCGTTCCGGAGGCTTTTTCGGGAGTTCCGGACCTCCAAAAAATATTCCGGGACCAGTTCCGCGATCCTCATAATTTTCCGGACATTTCAAGTACCATATTGGCATACTTTCGGTGAACTTCCAAAATGGCCTTTGGTCCGGTTGGACTGTTTGCAGTCCGGAAAAATTGGCTCTTCGAGGGCGGCCGCCACCGCCGCGGCCGGGAAAACTGGCTTTTTGAACCTCAAAATTTGAGTATTCACAGTTGCCCTCCACTGGTTATCATAAAAAATGATTTATGAGAGCCAGTGGCTGTCTGAAGGAGCAAATTTTGAGGATGGGCAGAGGAGGAAAACCCCGCCGTGGGTTTTTTCTATGAAATGAAATGATCAAATGCATGGATTTATGTTTGTTACTTGAAGATGTTTTTGCCTCTTTGAGCACTTAAAAAGAAATTTTGCCTCTTAGAGGACTTGAAAAAGAGGTTTTCCCCTTAATGAGGGCTTGAAAAGAGATTTTGCCTCTTAGAGGACTTGGAAAGAGATTTTGCCTCTTAGAGGACTTAGAAAGAGATTTTGCCTCTTAATGAGGGCTTGAAAAGAGATTTGTTTTTTTCTTTGAGAACCAAGGGTCCACCTAAAGTCGAAATGATCTAATGGCTTGGTTTTGGATGAAAAATGGTTGGTTATTGGTTAGGGTTTCACCCTAGGTTTTATGTAAAAAAGGTTAACCATTAACCGGGTTCTACCCTGGGTTTGTATAAAAGAGATTGACGATGGTTGGGTTTCACCTTGGGTTGTGCATGTTGTTTTTTTTTTTAACACTTGCCCCTGAATCCGACTTGGAGGATTTTGCCCCCTGCTTGAGAGAATTGATGCCCTTATTAGCTGAAATAGAATTTTTTCTTAATGAAAGACTAAAAATTCCGTGATTACTTCTGTGATGGGAGAATGGTGAAGGTTCTTATCACTTCTTACCCCCAGAATGGTGCTGACCATGGAATACTTCAAGACATTGGCGTTGTACTTGTCCGATCGATTGAGGAATCAAAGAGAACAAAGCCACTTATATGACTCGAGGAAACGAACAATGTGGATGACATCGCTCGTCTGAAAGGATCGAAGAAACGATGGTCCGAGTGGAGATGAGGTATTAAAGAATTACCTCTCAACGATTATGTTTGACATTTTTTTAGGGTTGTTTTGGAAACCCCGGGGATTGAATTGACATTTTCCTCTCTCTCTTTTTTTTTCGAGGAATGACTCAAAGAATGACGCTTTCAAAACGAACCTTTTTTTTTTTTTTTTTTTTGAGAATGACTCGATTTTTGTGACTTGTTGTGGAATGACCACTGGTGATGGAGACTTGATTTTAGAGACTCGATTTAGAGACTCAAATTTTTCTTGTAGTGCATTTTGACTCGAAGGAATTCAGTGGTTCCTGGAAAAAATGATTTATATACTCCCGAGAAGATCTTTGAAAGCACTTTTTTTTCTTTTTGCCTTAACTTTTGCCTAGTAGCCGCCCTTTCGGGTTTTCGACTCTAGCAGGCTCTTTGCCCTAACTTTTGCCTAGACCGCCCTTTCGGGTTTTCAGCCTAGAGGGCTCAATTCTTGCCTGAAGCCGCCCTTTCGGGTTTTCAACTCCAGCTTTTATTTTTCTTTTCTTCTCTTTTTTATTATTTTTATTATTATATTTTTTTTTATTGGCAAAGAGAAAATGCTTTTTATGATGCAGACTTATGTTTGTGACCGCGCCTTTGTGGCTGCCTACGTATCTCCAAGAACTCTTCGGGGGATGGGGAGAATCAGGTCTTTCGTAGTTCCTTCAGGGATGCGAACTTCGTGCTCGGCTGGTGCGGAATTCATCTCCGTCTTGATGTTAGTGCGAAATTCCTTTCCGTCTTGGTGCGAAATTTATTTCCGACTTACTGTTGAGGCAAAATTCAATTTCGCCTTAATGCTGATTGTGGAATTCATTTCCGATTTGATTTCTTCGGGATTCCTTCCCGACTTGATATTAATATAGAATTCATTTCTGATTTGATTTCTTCGCGGGATTTCTTCCCGGCTTGATGTCTTTACGGGATTCATTCCCGACTGGATGTCTTTGCGGGATTCCTTCTCGACTTGATGTTGATGTAGGATTCATTTCTGAGTTGATTTCTTCGCGGGATTCCTTCCCGACTGGATGTCTTTGCGGGATTCCTTCCCGACTTGATGTTGATGCAGAATTCATTTCTGACTTGATTTCTTTGCGGGATTCCTTCCCGGCTTGATGTCTTTACGGGATTCATTCCTGACTTTGATGATGTTGAATCAACTTATTGACTCGAGCTCGTATGATGGTGATGACCCTAGGCGAATCTGACTTTGTTGTTGTAGTGGTTTTACCACTGATTGACTGAAATATGACTTGTATTCATCACAAACAGTTTTGAATGCCCACATTGTGGTGGTAACTTGAGTGGCTTGAGTGTTGGAGAAGCTTTTATGCTTTGAGTTTGTGGCTTCGCCATGTTTGAATTCTTGAGGTTAATTTGATTCCGTTTCTTGAACTTTATCTTCCTCTGAATTTGAAACTTATTTCCTCAGTGGTTCTCCTCTCCATAGGGAATTTTGAGGAGACTCTTCCTTTTCCTTGTTTTGAGAAATGATCCTTGTTTATAAGGACACTTGTACTTGTTTCATGCTTGGCGCTTGATTTTCAAGGTGTTTGTTGTCATCCAATTTGTGGAAATGACTGCTTCTTTTAACTTGCTTTTCAAAATGTGAGCAGCCGCTTGGTCTTTGTCCTTATGGCTGAAATGATTTGTCATCTACCCTTGGTGGGCTTGAATTTAACGGAGAGCTTGCAGTTGACCCGTTTTTGACAACTTGATTTCCTGTAGCTTTGTCCTTGATTTATTTCTTTTGTGCAGAAGTTCCTTTTGACCTATTTTTCCTTCTTCCTTTTGACCAGGGGTTCCTTTTGTCCCATTTTTCCTTTTTTGCTTGCTTAGAAGCAGCCTCTCCATAAAGAATTTTGAGGCAACTTGATTTTGAGATGACTTGAGTATTGTATGGATAGCATTGCGACTTCTTGCAGACCCAACCCAATTCCAAACATAACTTCTTTATTCTGTCGCTTTTAAGCTCAAAATTCAGACACCTCTCTGTCACAGCATCTTCCATTCCTGGATTTTCGGAGAAACCATTCTGGCCCTAACCCCTTCAATCGGCTTTGCCTCGGTACTGTTTGAAGTCTTGCGTACCCTTTGCTGGATCCTTTCCATGATTACCCTTCAAAACTTCCCCTTTGATGGTGCTTCTTAGGATGCCCCCAGCTTTGATTGATGCAGAGCAAATGAATGCATTTTTCTTTGCCAATTTTTATTATCCTTCTTTTTTTTTTATCATCATTTTTTTTTATTTTTTATTATTATTTTTTTTCGATTTGTTTTTTTGTGCTTCCACAGCAAAGGATAGGGAAAGAGTATAAACATGATTGGAACGTAAACTGATCCCTTTTTATTGATAAGACAAAATTTGTGTACAAAAGACACTTAGATTTACAAATTTGAATTGAATGAAAACTTGAATAGGAATGAAAATGAAAAGAAAAACTAGACCCTAAAAGATAGACTCTAGGTGGACTGTGATGGACTAGGATTGGATTGACTGTAGTGACCTTGTTCTTCTCGATGCTTCAATCGATCAGACATGTTGTTGTTGGTCTTGAACAATTCCCTTGTTCTTTTGGAGGCTTGATCTCAACCTTCTCAGGCACAAACTTCATTTATTTCTAAGAAAAGTTCGAAAGGATCGAACGATTCTTGTTCAGCAATTTTTTTTTGCATTAATCCCATGGTTAGGCAGAGGATTGGTTGATGTTCAGCTTGCTCTTGGGGATGATGGACCCATTGTCAACAGGGTCTTGTAGACGGTTTTTCAAAGTCCAGCATGATTCTGCTTCTTGTATGAGTCTTCTTTGAGTTGACCCAACTGGATTAAGTCTTCCACCTTAGTTGCAGTCGCAATGAGTGATTGGAACGTAGGCAAGTACTGTGTTTGAAGTTGTGACTGGTAGACAGGCAGTAAATTCTTGATTATTATGTCAACTTGTTCCTGTTCAGAGGGTCGGTTGATCATTTGAGCAGCTTTGGCTCTCCACCTCAAAAGGAACGAGGAGAAGGGCTCATTGTTCTTTTGTTTAGTGGTTTCCAGCTCCCTCCGGGTAACATCCACTTCGATATTATAATGGTACTGTGTGTTGAAAGCATTGCATATGTCCTCCCAATTCTTTATTTTGGAACGATCCAAGCTTACAAACCATCTTAATGCAGCACCAGTCAAAGATTGCTGAAACAACTAAGCAAGGAGCTCGCTGTTCAGGCCAAACGGGTTGAGGGCACCCACATACATTTTCAGGTGCGTTTTGGGACAAGTGATTCCGTCAAACTTGTCCATGTTAGGCATCTTGAATTTTGTAGGTAATCTTGCTTCGGGGAACAAGGACAAGGAGTCCATGTCCACCACTTCCTTGTGTGTCTTGAGGGCAGTAATAGACCTTTCCAACAATTCCAGCTTCTCTCTCATTTACTGAGCTTCCAGCTCAGAAGCAGTTCTGGAGGGCATGTCATCCAGGTTAAGGGCAGGGTTTGTTGGTTCAGCAGTAGGACCTTGATTAGAGGTAGTAGGTCCACTTCCCCCGGCGGAAGCCCCATTTCCATTACCACCGCCTAGTTCAGCTATTAGGCAGTCCTCTGGGCAGCCAATGCCTCATTCATTCTAGCCTCCATTCTGGCTTCCAGTTGTTCGATGAGGTTTTGGATGTCAGTGAGTGATGCCATTGGCGCAGTCGGGGTTGTTGGACTTGTGGATGAGAGCTCAGTTGGTGTTTCGGGTACAGGTGGTCTTTGGAGGGATACCTGTAAAAGGACATAGTCAAAATGATTAGACTATCCTATATAAGGTGTTTTCATAGGGTATGTGAGATAGCGTGAGGTAGGGTAGTGTAAGGGTAAGGTATTTGGACTTGACCCTTGTGATGTGGGGTGGTATGACCAAACAATGTAGGGTAGGACACCTAGGATAGGACCTAATGGGATGTGATATGTAAGGTAGAGTGCTTAGGGCTGGATACCTCAACTTTTCGAAAGGCCCTAAGTTCTCAAAGAATTTTTTTTGGACCTTAGGGGCCAAAATGTGAATTTTTGGGCCTTTGAGGCCAACATGTGGATTTTTGGGCCTTTGAGGCCAACATGTGAGTTTTTGAGCCTTTGGGGCCAAATTGAGAATTTTTGGGCCTCTATGGCCAGATTGAAAATTTTTGGGCCTCTATGGCCAAATTGGAAATTTTTGGGCCTCTGGGGCCAAAATGGGTATTCTTGGGCCTCTGGGGCCAAATTGAGAATTTTTGGGCCTCTGTGGCCAGATTGGAAATTTTTGGGCCTCTGTGGCCAAATTGAAAATTTTTGGGCCTCTGTGGCCAAATTAAGAATTTTTGGGCCTTAGGGGCCAAATTGTGAATTTTTGGGCCTCTGTGGCCAAAATGTAATTTTCCAGGTCTCAGGGACCAAAATGTGATTTTCCCGCTTTGAAATGGAATGTTTTTTTTTTGTGAAGTATGGGATGAATGCGTGAATGCGCACAACATCACAACATAATCTGTTCATGATATGCTTCACATCATTGGGTGCATACAGTCCTAAGGGATAGGTTCTATAGGCTATGACGCAAATAGAGAATAGGCTTATAAAGGGACCCTTGAACCTTGAGCATGGATATACCTAACCACATGTGAAACAAGGAGTTTCGCGTGGGTCCAACAGTACGCATGCCCGTGGGCCATCCCCAAAAGGATTAGGGATGGTTTGCGGTAACAGGGAGGACGCTTTGGCTGTCCGTCGACATAATCAAAGAGACCTGCCGATCAGCGCTACTTGCTATCCAAACTCAGAAGTTTGAACAGAGAGAGAAGAAATTCATTTGAAATTCATTTTTTTATGCAATGGAGAAAAAGATTCTCAATCGTGCAAATAAACCAACAAATTAAAAATGTTTTAATTTAGTTGTACAATCAAGTTCAAATTCTCCTTATCCCGTATTCTTAAAGAAAGAATACTGGATTTTTTTTCTGTTGGGGTACCCTGCAAAACAAAGCATAGTAAATAATACCCTAAAGAAGGGCAGGTTAGTTTATACAACAATTGTAGTCCTCTTTATGCAAAAAGATTGCATAATTCCCCAGCAGAGTCGCCAAACTGTGAACCCCTCCCCAAAACATCAAATGCATATGAATGCATGTGACTAAGGAAGAAATGCACGTGATGTGTGAGTCGCCACCTTGTTTAATTATTTTAGGGTAAATTAGGAAAAAACCCTAAGTTGACTCCAATTTTAATTAACCTAATTACTAGATTAATTAACCCAATGTTAAAGCATGGTCTACAAACCCGAGATGGATCCCGAGACTATGTCATGCTGATGAACTAACCTAGGAATGAATGCTTTGCAGGGTGATTAATGTGATTTAAACCAATGAAATGTGATTTTGACTTGCCGCTCGGAGTTAAATCCCAAACGTGCCTACGTACTTCCGTTTGATTGGAAGATCAAAGTTGACGTAGTTCGATAGGCCTTCTTTGAAGGGCTTTGAATGGGTATGCTTAATGCATGAGTGTGTGTATGCTTCGTGCATTTTGTTTAGGCATTTTGCCAAAGAATTGATTGATTTGATTTGGCGTTTGTTGCCAAAATGTTGATTGGCCAATTTTATTGCCAAAAATTGACTGATTTAAGGCTTCTAGCCAAAAAGATTGATTTAGGCAATTTGATTGCCAAAATGATTGATTTTAGGCGATTGTCGCCAAAATGATTGATTTTAAGGCTTTTAGCCAAAAAGAGTGATTTAGGCAATTTGATTGCCAAAAAATGTTGATTGGGCGATTGTCGCCAAAATGGATTGATTTAGGCAATTGTTGCCAAAAATTGATGTGATTTAGGCGATTGTCGCCAAAATTGATTATTTTAAGGCTTTTAGCCAAAAAAAGTTGATTTAGGCAATCTGTGTGCCAAAAGCTGATGATTGGGCGATTGTCGCCAAAAATTGATTGATTTTAAGGCTTTTAGCCAAAAAGAGTGATTTAAGCGATTTGTCGCTAAAAAATGGTTGATCTTACTTATAGTCAATTTGTTTGCCAAAAGCGATTGATTAAACCATAGGCAATTTGTTGCCAACAATGTGATTGATTAAACTGTAGGCAATTTGTTGCCCAAAAAAACGTGATTTATTAAGGTCTTTAGCCGCAATTATTGATTAATTGGACTTTTAACCGAACTGTTCGAAATAGGCAAATACACCGTAGTTATTAATTAACTAGGTATTTTAAGCCAATATTGTCGGATTTAAGCTTCTCACCACGATTATTGACTAACCGGGCGTTCGGCCTAAATTTATTTAATTGAGGCAGTTTATTTGCCTAATGATTGACGTGAATGCTTTTATGCAATTGTAGAATTATTAGGAGTAGAAGAGAAGTATGCATGAAGTGCTAAAATTAAATAGGCAGAATCTAGTTCATGTACCTGATTTAATCGTCGACCGCTTCTTAACTCCAGGTTAAGCTCCTCGTTAAGGTAATATTAATTAATTTGATTTTAATGACCACTTAACAAAGCAAGAAAGCAATTAAAGCTAAACTAAAAATGCAGAAAAGCGGTAAAGAATCGCAAAGAGCGTAGGGGAGAAGGAGCGTCCGTCAACACAGACTGACAGTAAAAACGGAGGCCCAGGGCCAATTTTATAGGAAAAAAGGAGACCCGAGGGCCGTCTTGCCCGCCTCAGGGGGGCGGGCGTGCCAGCCCCTTGGGGGCGAGCAGGCCCACCCTTGAGGGCGGGCGTGCCCGCCCCAAAGGGGGCAGGCGTGCTGCCCCTTGAGGGCGGGCTGGACCGCCCTTGAGGGTGGGCTGGCCCGCCCTGGGGGGGCGGGCGTGCCCACCCCTGAGGGCGGGCACATCGACCCGTGTGCTTTTTTTCTCGTTCCAGAGGCTTTTTCGGGAGTTTCGGACCTCCAAAAAATATTCCGGGACCAGTTCCGCGATCCTCATAATTTTTCGGACATTTCAAGTACCATATTGGCATACTTTCGGTGAACTTCCAAAATGGCCTTTGGTCCGGTCGGATTGTTTGCAGTCCGGGAAAATTGGCTCTTCGAGGGCGGCCGCCATTGCCGCGGCCGGAAAAACTGGCTTTTTGAGCCTCAAAATTTGAGTATTCACAGTCTGAAATAGTAGTTTACCGGTCTATGAATAGTACCACTTGTCTGTGAATAGTACTACCGATCTAGGAATCGGTATTATTTTGGTCTGAAAAAATTACTGTTTATATTTTATATTTTATTTAATATTTTTGGAGTATGCATGAATGGTTTTTATCGGTAGAAAGTAAATAATAAATTTATTTGGAGAATTTAGATAATTAGTGAATAGTGAATTATGGTGTTTTAATAATTAAGGAAATTTGAGGAATTATTTTTATGGAGTAAATTTAAGAATTTTGTTGATATAAATAATATTTTGAAAGAATTTAATTGGAGAATATTTTTAGCCATTAGATTAGAGTACCATTGACGTAATCTTAGCCACTCAATAGTGGTTAAAGACTAAAACACCCTTTTGTTGCTTTATATAAGTCAACTCCAATTATTGAGCAACCATTTTCTTTCTTCTTCTTCTTCTCCTCCACGTAGGCGTTACTCTCTTCTTCTTCTTCTCTTTGTTTTTCTTCAATTCCTACTTGAATTAAGCTTGAGAAGTGATTTGTGGTGATTATTTTTATGAAATTTGGAGAATTTCTACTTGATGATTAATTTCTTGTTTTTGCGTTTAGATTCTTCTTTTAGCATATACATGTTTATTCATGCTCTAAATTCTTCTTTTATTTGTTTCTTTGTGTTGATTTTTGATTTTCATTTATGTAGAGGTTGGAGAACCCTCTACTAAGGGGAAAGACAAAGATAAAGCTTAGAGAGCTTTAATTTAAGCTTGCCAAAGCTTGTTTTAAGGTTAGTGTTCATAAATACACTTTCCTTCTTTGAATTTTTGATTTTGTGAATTTATGCTATTATGTGGAAATTTGGGGATTTTGTATGAATTGATTAAATTGTTGAACTTTGATTGTATAATTGTGCTCTTGGGTGTATTTGAACATTGTTAGTATGATTAGCGGGTTGAGAGAAACTCCAACCCTTATTCTTTCATGTTGGCCGAACCATATGTGAAGTAAGGGTATGAGTTTCTCTCTTTAATTAATGCTTTGATTAATCTCTAATTTATTGTTATTGACATATCTAAATGATGTTAAAGTTAAATTGTACATATGTTATGTTTGGTAATTTTTCCTATGAGTAAATTGTTGGAAATTTTGGGGAAAAATGTGAAATTGGTTTAATTGATGCATGATGAGGATCTAAATGGTTATTTGGGTGCATAAGAGTTATGTTAGCATGCTTGATTGAAGGAGGAAATTCCTCCCCTTGATTTCCATAAAGAGGCCAAACCACCCTAGGGTGGTAAGGCTTACATTATTTATTATTAAGTGATGCTGTAACCTTCCATGTTATGCTATGTATATTACATAAGTATGATAAATTTGATAACTTCCATATGATTAAAGTTTATGAGAAATGAGTGCTTAAAGTGTTTATGCTTTGAATTTTGCATAAGGAAAGTATGATTTAATTGATAAGAATTTATTTATGATAAATCTCACTATGACCTAAAGAAAGTTTAAAAAGAAAATGAGTTTATGAGAAAGTTTTCCTATGTTAAGTAATTATGTTTAAGTATGAGAATTTTCATGAATTACTTGAATTCTAAATTAAGCTTACATTACGATTTTAAGAAGACTAAAGAAAATGAATTTTATGAGAAATGTTATGAATTAAGAAATAAAAACAATGTTTTTGAGCTCTAATATATTTGGTGTGAATTTGATGCGTGATTGGATTTGTTATGTAAGATGAGCATGCTTGGCATTTGATGCCATTATGATAAAAAGCTATGATCATATGCTAGGCACGTGGATGTCTTATGTTGGGACGGACACGCTCTGTATGTTATGATAGACTCTTGAAGCCCCTATGAATAAGTTGGCATATAAGGCCAATATGAATAAGTTATGAAATCTTATCTGCTTCTTTTTCTCCTAAGTGTATGCGATCCCCTTGGAAAATATTTTTAAGGAAATTAAAGTAATGACATAATCTTATTTTAGTAAATCTTAGTTTAGAACTAAATGCTTATGTTATTAAATGAATTTTCAAAGCATGATATTTTTTAGTACATGATTTTAAAATAAATAGCATGTTTATTAGTATAATAAATGTCTATGTAATGGACTTATGTTATGAAAGAATTAAATTATTTATGATGACAAATGTAAGTTTACTTAATATTTCTTTTGCTATAAATGTAAATGCATGTTGATGATTTTATGATTTTATGATTGCAAATGATTTTATAAAATTTATATTTTAAGTATGTTGTCATCACAAAATTGGTGAGTTTGTGATTTATGAGCACCACTGAGTTTTATACTTAGCGCGATGATTTTATCACGCGTAGGTTGGAGACTGTGTTTGTTGCTTGAAGACCAAAAGAGTAGCATCAGAGTAGAAGAGACTAATTTGGTAGTAATGGATTTAGTTTTATGTAATTAAGAATTCTGGCATGTATAATTATTACATTTTTTGGAGATTATGTTATTGAATTATAACTTAAGCATGTTATTATAAATTATTTTGGTGTATATATTTGGAGATAAACATAAGACTTATTTAATGGTTCGATATAAATTTTTTTTTTTTTTAGATAGTTGGCATGATTAGTTCATTTGGATTTGATATATATAACGAATGCATTTAATTGAGGATTATAAAAATGTTATTGAGGAATTATATAGTTAGGAAGTTATAGAAGTGTTGTTGTGTTGTATTGATTCTTTGGAGTTGTTGGGAGTTTGAAGTTTGGATTTGAGAGTGTTTTGGTATTCAGACTATTGGTGAGCCAAGTTTTTAAGAGAAACTCCTGCAGTTTTTCTGTAAGATTTTACTCAAATCGTTTTCATAAAATAAATATATATTTTAATAACAAAATATCACTTGCTAAACTTGTGAATACTAAATCAATTCTAATTCATGACTTGATTATATGATTTATATGTTAGTTAGGACGGTTTCTTTGGCACCGAATGTGGCACCCGCCGTCGGGTCTCTCGAGACTAGGCGGTGGGTGTTACAAATTAGCCATGGATTAGAAACAGATCGACAAACAAATTGGTTGCCAAATGGACATGATATTTAGCTATGGATGTTTGATAATTTAGCAAGGGATTGTAAAACCATTGCAAAATAATTAAAAAAGCCCATTTTAGAGAGAGAACCTATTCGTCGCCAATTTTAGTTTAGCAACGGATTTTTGAGGTTTAGCAAGAAATATTTTCCTTACTAAACTGCATTTTTCTTGTAGTGACTGTAAGTATGACTAATAAAGTGGAAAGACACATGTTTTATGTGTTTCGATGCAGGTAAGCAGGAAAAATGACAAAAAAAAAAAAAAACGATAAAGTTGGCATTAGATAGCTATTATGGCACGAGCCACTACTCAAGTGGCGTGCACACTAGTGCTGGGAAGTACGCCTCAAGGCTACAGAGTAGCCAAACAAGCCTGGAAGTGGCGCACGCCACAGTAGCCCGCTACAGACCCAAAATGCCCACAGCACCCAAACAGGTATATTTTAACTCAATTCTTGGTTTCTAATCTAATATTTGCATGTTTCTAGTTTAATAATGTAGGAAAAATAAAGAAAAAGCTTCAAAAAACCTTAATTCTACCCTAGAAAAGGTGGTTGGGCAAATCGTGTCGTAGGCTAATCATAGTCCCCGCGTCTGAAATAAACTACCATAGTTTCATCCCATGACTCATAGGTCGAGTGATGGGATCGATTACCACATCACTAGGAAGCTAGTCTACAACATTCTTAGCGGCCATGTTAGTTGCAAAAAGAGCTAAAAGAAGAAACGAAAGAATTCGAAAAGAAAGTGAATGAGTTAGGTTGAAATTGACAAATGAATGTCACTTTTACCTTTTATAACGGTTAATGGGCATATAGGCCTGATTTAAGTCTCCGAGCCCAGTTTGGCCCAAAGGTCCATTAGCCATGACCAGCTCTCATATATAGCCGGCAACCCGCCTAAGCAAGGGCAACACACTGCTGGCCACAGGTAAGTGGCCTCGTTTGCGTGCCACAACACAATTTTCAATAAATTCATACAAAAACACAAACACACATATAAATTCATGTGAATTATAAATTCATATGAACTCGCGCACACACGAATTCACATGAGTTCACGTAAAATCACGCATTTTTAAGCTAGATCACGTGCACATGTGCACGCTTTTTCGAGCCTAATCATGGAATTTCTAACCATAACCGGCTAAAGAGCCTCTTCCCCTGTGCTGTCAAAAGTGTTTTGCAAGTATCTCCCGAAGTGGAGCATTTCAAACTGTAAGTCCCCTTAAGCAGGAAAACTATAAGTCCCTTGAGGCAGAAAAGTCGTAAGTCCCCTAAGATAAAAAAATCCAAAGCCTTTTGAAGAAGGCACCGTCTAAAAGACAACCTCCCTAAGTGGATCATTTCAGAATTAAGCCGTCCTCAGTGGCGCACCAAAGCCATCCCATGTGGCATACCAAAGCCGTCCCAAGTGGCTTACCTAAGCCCTTCAAAGAAGCTAGTTAGTTGCAAACACCATTGACAACCATCATGGCGCACCTCCCCCACCCTTCACCATCCAAAGGACAACCTCCCACAGTGGAGCATTTCAACAAAGCCGCCAACTGGCGCAGTCAGCCATAGAAGACATCAAAAACCACCATAATGCAATTCATCTGCCCAACAATCGTCGTAATGGCACCCAAAGCCGTCTTAAGTGGCATACCGAAAGTCCCCTTGGGCATCATCCAAATGACAATCTCCCATAGTGGAGCATTTCAATGAAAGCTGCCAACTGGTGCAGTTAGCCGTAGAAGACATAAAAAACCACTATGATGCAATTCGTCCGCTCAACAATCGCCGTAATGGCACCTTAAAGCCGTCCTAAGTGGTGCACCGAAAGTCCCCCTGGGCATCATCTAAAGGACAACCTCCCATTGTGGATCATTTCAACAAAAGCTGCCAATTGGCATAGTTAGCCTAAAAGACATTAAAAACCACCATGACGCAATTCGTCTGCTCATTAATCGCCGCAATGGCACCTAGAGCCATCCTAAGTGGCGCAACGAAAGTCCCCTAACATCATCCAAAGGGCAACCTCCTATAGTGGAGCATGTCAATAAAAGCCGCCAACTGGCACAATTAGCCTTAGAAGACATCAAAAATCACCATGACACAATTCGTTCGCCTGACAATCACCGTAATGGCAATCCACATCAACAAAGTCGCTAAAATGGCACACCTCATCCATTTAAGTCGTTTAAAGAATGCAAACCAGGTAAGCATTTTCTCGCTCATGCGTCTACTTTACACTTTGATAACATTTTGCTTAAAAAGCAAAATATTATCAAAATGGGGGCAAACTGTAGACGCTTAAATTTTACCTCTAAAGGTTCAATAATTAATACCATCTTTTTTACATAAATTTGGATCGGGATCCCTGATCGCACCGATTTTTGGACCAATGATCCATGGCTAAGATATACATGTGTTTAACCATTTTTACTTTTTTGGGTTACCAAGCATTTTGCGATGAAACCGAGCCCAAGAAGCACGTCGGGCCCATTCGACACACTTCTCGGTGCACCATCTCATTTTGTGTGCCACCCGATCCGAGTTGGTAAAAATGGGGCCACCCACCCTCATTTGGCTATAAATAGGCATTGGGGGTGTGCATTAAGAAGAGGGTTTTTGATATCTTTGGGGAAACTCTTGTATTTTGAAAACTCAAACTTGAAATTAAAGGTAACTTTTGTTTCCCTTTGTTCTAAGATTGAGATTCATTGTTTATTCAATCAAAAAACCCTAAAGGTTTGGTTAAGAATCCAAAAACACATTTACTAATCTGTAATCTCAGATTATTGGATTAAGAATCAAGCACTTGGCTTTATCCATCTTTTACATTAAACTTCAAAGAAATCACCAATATGTAATATCTAAGAACCTCTCATCTATTTCTTCATCTTTTTCTTTTCCTTTTCAATGTTTTAAGCACCTATCTTGGGTTTGGTTGTGAGGGAAACCTAAAATCAACCACAAGGGTGTTTTCGTGCCTCTGTGGCGCATGGCTTAGGCTAGTGGCATGCGCCACAAGCTTATGATTCGCACCACTTCAGTCCAGAAACCATGTACTTGACTTTGTTCTTGCCAGAAGCCTTCTTGATCTAGGAAGGGCCTTGCACCACTATGTGGGGCGCATGCCACACCCTTATGGCATATGCCATTTCTCCCGGTGGCGCTAGGCCCTTTGATTTAGAGGCTCAACATGTAAAATAATCAATAAATGGCCCCGATTCGGAGATTTAGTGGCCAAGCTCTAACCTTAAGTGGTCTGGATGCGTAGTTGGCCACAAATGGATCATATAAGCCATAAAAACAAGATTGAGAGCAATGATTGATGTATTTGTTCATCATTTGTGATGAACATTAAGGCTATGAGCTTAAATCTTGTTCAAACCTTTAAATTCTTGCTTTTTAATTACTGTTCTTTACTTTTCAAGTAACTTATTACTCTGTCCTTTAATTTAATGCTTCTAACTTTATGTTTGATGTTTATTATTGCACTAACCTTTTGTTTATCAACATTGTAATTACAACATGCATCATTTGATCATTTATTGTATGAATGAATGATTGTTGATTGGGAATGTATGATTTTTGGATTCTGTGGATAATGGTTACTTGGTGTCTGTAATTGATCATATGGATGTTTTATTCTTGTTATGCTTCAATGTTATATTTGGCTAAATGTAAAGAGATCATAATGGATCTCAATTAAAACTTGATTGTAATAATTATTGCTACAGTCGAAGACCCGAAAGCGCGGCTACTAGGCAAAAGTTAAGGCAAAAAAAAAAAAAAAAAAAAGAGTGCTTTCAAAGGTCTTCTCAAGAGTATATAAATCATTTTTTCCAGGAACCACTGAATCCCTTCGAGTCAAAATTCACTACAAGAAAAATTTGAGTCTAAATCGAGTCTCCATCACCAATGGTAATTCCACAACGAGTCACAAAAATCGAGTCATTCTCAAAAGTTCATTTTGAAAGCGTCACTCTTTGAGTCATTCCTCGAAAAAAAAAAAAAAAAAAAAAAAAAGAGAGAGAGGAAAGTGTCAATTCAATCCCCCGGGTTTCCAAAACAACCCTAAAAATGTCAAACATAATCGTTGAGAGGTAATTCTTTAATACCTCGTCTCCACTCGGACCATCGTTTCTTCGATCCTTTCAGACGAGCGATGTCATCAACATTGTCTGTTTCCTCGAGTTATATAAGTGACTTTGTTCTCTTTGATTCCTCAATCGATTGGACAAGTACAACACCAATGTTTTGAAGTATTCCACGGTCAGCACCATTCTGGGGGCAAGAAGTGATAAGAACCTTCACCATTCTCCCATCACAGAAGTAATCACGGAATTTCTAGTATTTCATTAAGAAGAAATTCTATTTCAGCTAATAAAGGCATCAAACAGGGGGCGAAATCCTCCAGTTCGGATTCAGGGGCAAGTGTTAACATACACAACCCAGGGTGAAACCCAACTATCGTCGACCTCTTTTTACATAAAACCTAGGGTGAAACCCTAACCAATAGCCAACCATTCTTCATCCAAAACCAAGCCATTTGATCATTTCGACTTTAGGTGGACCCTTGGTTCTCAAAGAAAAAAAAAAAACACAAAAATAAAACAAATCTCTTTTCGAGCCCACTAAGAGGCAAAACATCTTTTCAAGTCCTCTAAGAGGCAAAATTTCTTTTTAACTCCTCAAAGAGGCTAAAACATCTTTAAGTTGCAAATATAATTCCATGCATTTGATCATTTCATAAAAAAAAAAAATAATAATAATAATAAAATAAAAATCACATTCGGCCGCAGAGGCCCAACAATCACAATCAGGCCCCAGAGGCCCGAAGAATCACAATCAGGCCACAGAGGCCCAACAATCACAATCAGGCCCCAGAGGCCCGAAGAATCACAATCAGGCCACAGAGGCCCGAAAATCCACATTCAGGCCCCAGAGGCCCGAAGAATCACATTCAGGCCAAAGTGGCCCGAAGAATCACATTCAGGCCAAAGTGGCCCGAAAAATCACATTCAGGCCACAGAGGCCCGAAAAATCACAATCAGGCCCCAGAGGCCCGAAAAATCACAATTTAGGCCCCAGAGGCCCGGAAAATCACATTCAGGCCCCAGAGGCCCGAAAATCACATTCAGGCCCCAGAGGCCCGAAAAATCACATTCAGGCCCCAGAGGCCCGAAAAATCACAATTCAGGCCACAGAGGCCCGAAAAATCACATTCAGGCCCCAGAGGCCCGAAAAATCACATTCAGGCCACAGAGGCCCGAAAAATCACAATTCAGGCCACAGAGGCCCGAAAAATCACATTCAGGCCCCAGAGGTCCGAAAAATCACATTCAGGCCCCAGAGGCCCGAAAAATCACAATTCAGGCCACAGAGGCCCGAAAAATCACATTCAGGCCCCAGAGGCCCGAAAATCACATTCAGGTCCCAGAGGCCCGAAAAATCACATTCAGGCCACAGAGGCCCGAAAAATCACAATTCAGGCCATAGAGGCCCGAAAAATCACATTCAGGCCACAGAGGCCCGAAAGATCACATTCGGCCGCAGAGGCCTGAAAATTCACAATTCGGCCTAAGGCCCGAAATTCAAAACTCGGCCTAGGGTCCGAAAATTCACAACTCAGCCCAAGGCCCCATAATCCCAATTTGGCCCAAGGTCCGAGTTTCGCCTTCAAAATTTGCTCCTTCAGACGGCCCCATATTCTACAGTAACTTTGACTTTTCTACAGTGTCAATGCCGGACTGCAAACAGTCCGGCCGGACCGAAGGCCATTTTGAAAGTTCACCGAAAATATGTCAATATGGTACTTGAAACGTCCGGAATTTCACGAGGATCGCAGAACCGATCCCGGAATGATTTTTGGAGGTCGGAAACTCCCAAAAAAGCTCCCGGAGCGAGACATGGTGGCCACCACCAGCTACGGCGGCGCCGGCCGCCGGACACGGCGGCACCTGCCGCCCTCCCAGGCGGCACCTGCCGCCCAGCATGGGCGGCACCTGCCGCCCAGCCTCTTGGGCAGCAGCAGCCGCCGAGCCAGGCGGCACCTGCCGCCCTGGACCCGAAAATGGCCTATAAATAGACCATTTTCAGCCATTTTTTGGCACCCCTGTCTGTGTTGACGGATGAATCCTTCTCCCTCTCACGCTCCTTGCGTTTTCTTTACCGCTTTTTGCATTTAATTTAATTTTTATTGCATTTTTATTGTGATATTTGGACATTAAAATTAAACAAATTAAAATTAATTAATATTTCCTAAGCGAGGAGCTTAATCTGGAGTTAAGAAGCGGTCGTCGATTAAATCAGGTATGTAAACAAAACTCTGCCTATTTAATTTTAGCACTTCATGCATATTTCTCTTCTACTCTTAATAATTCTACAATTGCATAAATGCATCCACGTCATTATTTTTGGTAAATAAACTGCCTTAATTAATTTGATTAAGCTTAAATGCCCGGTTAATCAATAATCGTGGTATTAAAGTTTAAATCCGACAATATTGGCTAAAAGAGCCTAGTTAATTAATAACTACGGTTCAATTGCCTTATTTCGAATAAATCTGGCTTAAGTCCAATTAATCAATAATTGTGGCTAAAAGCCTTAATCGATCACGTTTCGACAATAAATTGTGATTAAGCTCGAACGCCCGATTAATTGATAATCGTGGCATTAAAGCCTAAATCGCACATTTTTGGGAAACTAATTGCCTAAAACAACACATTTTGGCCAAAGGCCTTAAAATCAACCATTTTGGCGACAATCGCCTAAATCGCACATTTTTGGCAAACTAATTGCCTAAAACAACACATTTTGGCCAAAGGCCTTAAAATCAACCATTTTGGCAACAATTGCCTAAATCAAATCATTTTGGCTAAAAGCCATTAAAATCAACATTTTTGGCAACATGCCTAAAAATCAATCAATCTTTGGCGAAATGCCTCAAAATCAACATTTTTGGCGACGAACGCCTAATCGAATCAATCGATCTTTTGGCAAAATGCCTAAACAAAAATGCACGAAGCATACACACAATCATGCATAAAGCATACACACAAAAATGCACAAAGCATACACAAAATCATGCACAAAGCATACACACAAAGTGCACAAAGCATACACAAAATCATGCACAAAGCATACACACTCATGCATAAAGCATACCCATTCAAAGCCCTTCAAAGAAGGCCTATCGAACTACGTTGACTTTGATCTTCCATTCAAACGGAAGTACGTAGGCACGTTCGGGATTTCACCCCGGGTGGCAAGTCGAAATCATCGAAATCACTCAAACATTTCATTAATCCATCATTCACCTTGCAAAGCATTCATCCATCGGTTAGTTCGTCAGCATGACATAGTCTCGGGATCCACCTCGGGTTCGTAGATTGTGCCTTAATCATTGGGATAATTAATCTAGTAACTAGGTTAATTAAAAATGGAGTCACTTAGGGTTTTTTCCTAGTTTACCCTAAAATAATTAAACAATGTGGCGACTCACACACATCACGTGTATTTCTTCTCATTCATCATATGCATCACATGCTTATGACATTTGGGGAAGGGGTTCACAGTTTGGCGACTCTGCTGGGGATTTATGTAATCATTTTGCATAAAGCGGACTACGATTGTTGTGTAAACTAACCCGCCCTTCTTTAGGGTATTATTTTACAATGCTTTGTTTTGCAGGGTATCCTAGCACGAATCAAGTGTTCTTTCTTTAAGAATACTTGATGAGGAAATTTGAACTTAATTGAAAAATTTAATTAAGACATTAAAACTTGTTGATTTATTTGCACGATTGAGAATCTTTTTCTCCATTGCATAAAAAATGAACTTCAAATGAATTTCTTCTCTTCTGTTCAAATTTCTGAGTCTGGATAGCAAGTAGCGCTGATCGGCAGGTCTCTTTGATTATGCCGACGGACAGCCAAAGCGTCCTCCCTGTTACCGCAAACCATCTCTAATCCTTTTGGAGGTGGCCCATGAGTATGCGTACCGTTGGACCCACGCGAAACTCTTTGTTTCACATGTGGTTAGGTATATCCATGCTCAAGGTTCAAGGGTCCCTTAATAAGCCAATTCTCTATTTGTGTCATAGCCTATAGAACCTATCCTTTAGGACTGTATGCACCCGATGATGCTGAATCATTCCATTAAAAATGGATTATGTTGTGATGTTGTGCGCATTCACGCATTCATCCCATATTTCAAAAAAAAAAAAAATTCCATTTCAAAGTTGAAAATCACATTTTAGTCCCCGAGACCTAGAAAATTACATTTTGGTCCTTAGACCTGAAAAATTTTCAATTTGGCCCCAAAGGCCTAAAAATTCCTAATTTGGCCCCAAAGGCCCAAAAATTCTCAATTTAGCCTCTAAGGCCCTAAAATTCTCGATTTGGCCACAGAGGCCCAAAATCCCCATTTTGGCCCCAAAGGCCCAAAACTTTTCAATTCGGCCCCAAAGGCCCAAACATTCCCCATTTGGCCAAAGGCCTAAAAAAATTCATATCTTGGCCCCTAAGGCCCCGAAAATTCCAATTTGGCCCCGAAGGCCCAAGAATTCCCAATTTGGCCACGAAGGCCCAAAAAATTCACATTTTGGCCCCTAAGGCCCAAAAAAATTTTTTTTGAGCACTTAGGGCCTTTTGAAAAGTCGAGGTGTCCAGCCCTAAACACTCTACCTTACATATCACATCCCATTGGGTCCTATCCTAGGTGTCCTAGCATACCAACATTACCCTACCTCACACTATCTCACATACCCTATGAAAACACCTTGTATAGGATAGTCTAAATCGTTTTGACTATGTCCTTTCACAGGTACCCCTCCAAAGACCACCAGTACTCAAAATACCAACTGAGCTCTCACCCACAAGTTCAACAACCCTGACTGCACCAATGGCATCACTGTCTGACATCCGAACCCTCATGGAACAATTGGAAGCCAAAATGGAGGCCAGAATGAATGAGGCCTTAGCTGCACAAAGGACTGCCCTAATAGCTGAACTAAGTAGTGGAAATGGAAATGGGGCTTCAGCTGGGGGAAGTGGACCTGCTACCTCCAATCAAGGACCTGGTGCTGAACCGACAAACCCTACCCTTAACCTGGATGACATGCCCTCCAAAACTGCTTCTGAGCTGGAAGCTCAGAAAATGAGAGAGAAGCTGGAATTGTTGGAAAGATCTATTACTGCCCTTAAGACACACAAGGAAGTGGTGGACATGGACTCCTTGTCCTTGTTCCCCGAAGTGAGACTGCCAACAAAATTCAAAATGCCCAACATGGATAAGTTTGACGGAACCACCTGTCCCAAAACTCATCTGAAAATGTATGTGGGTGCCCTCAACCCGTTTGGCCTGAACAGCGAGCTCCTTGCTCAGTTGTTTCAGCAATCTTTGACTAGTGCTGCATTAAGATGGTTTGTAAGCTTGGATCGCTCCAAAATGAAGAATTGGGAGGACATATGCAATGCTTTCAACACGCAATACCATTATAATATCGAAGTGGATATTACCCGGAGGGAGCTAGAAACCACTAAACAAAAGAACAATGAGCCCTTCTCCTCATTCCTTTCGAGGTGGAGAGCCAAAGCTGCTCAAATGATCAACCGACCCTCTGAATAGGAACAAGTTGACATAATAATCAAGAATTTACTGCCTGTCTACCAGTCACAGCTTCAAACACAGTACTTGCCTACGTTCCAATCGCTCATTGCGACTGCAACTAAGGTGGAAGACTTAATCCAGTTGGGTCGGCTCAAAGAAGACTCATACAAGAAGCAGAATCATGCTGGGTCTAGTGAGACAAATGAAATAGCCAGTATAATCCCCACGAATCCTTTACGTGTTGGGAATTTGGGAAACAATCAGCCAAGGAGGCAATATACTGATCTCGGCATGCCAATCCTTTTGGTATTCCGAGAAGCAATGAAAGCAAATTTACTGAAGCCCTTAGAAGCAAGGCCATTACCAAACCCCCTGCCCCGGAATTTCAAAGCCAATGAATACTGTGAGTACCATCAAGGACATGGGCATAAGACCGAATCATGCTGGACTTTGAAAAACCGTCTACAAGACCTGGTTGACAATGGGTCTATCATCCCCAAGAGCAAGCTGAATAACAACCAATCCCTTGCCTAACCATGGGATTAATGCAAAAAAAAAATTGCTGAACAAGAATCGTTCGATCCTTTCGAACTTTTCTTAGAAATGAATGAAGTTTGTGTCTGAGAAGGTTGAGATCAAACCTCCAAAAGAACAAAAGAATTGTTCAAGACCAACAACAACATGTCTGATTGATTGAAGCATCAAGAAGAACAAAGTCATTACAGTCAATCCGATCCTAGTCCATCATAGTCCACCTAGAGTCTATCTTTTAGGGCCTAGTTTCTTTTTTCTTTTCATTTTCATTTCCATTCAAGTTTTCATTCAATTCAAATTTGTAAATCTAAGTGTCTTTTGTACACAAATTTTGTCTTATCAATAAAAAGGGATCAGTTTACGTTCCAATCATGTTTATACTCTCTCTCTATCTTTTCCTGTGAAAGCAAAAAAAAAAAAATCAAAAAGATAATGAAAAAAAAATGATGATAAAAAAAAAAAGATAATAAAAATTGGCAAAGAAAAATGCATTCATCCATTCATTTGCTCTGCATCAATCAAAGCTGGGGGCATCTTAAGAAGCACCATCAAAGGGGAAGTTTTGAAGGGTAATCATGGAAAGGATCCAGCAAAGGGTACGCAAGACTTCAAACAGTACCGAGACAAAGCCGATTGAAGGGGTTAGGGCCAGAATGGTTTCTCCGAAAACCCAAGAATGGAAGATGCTCCGATAGAGAGGTGTCTGAATTTTGAGCTTAAAAGCAACATAATATAGAAGTTATGCTTGGAATTGGGTTGGGTCTGCACGAAGTCGCAATGCTATCCATACACTACTCAAGTCATCTCAGAATCAAGTTGCCTCGAAATTCTTTATGGAGAGGCTGCTTCTAAGTAAGCAAAAGGAAAAACGGGACAAAAGGAACCCCTGGTCAAAAGGAAGCAAACAAAGCAAAAAGAAAAAAACGGGTCAAAAGGAACCTCTGCACAAAAGAAAGAAATCAAGGATAAAGTTACAGGAAATCAAGTTGTCAAAAACGAGTCAACTGCAAGTTCTCCGTTAAATTCAAGCCCATCAAGGGTAGATGACAAATCATTTCAGCCATAAGGACAAAGACCAAGCGGCTGCTCACATTTTTGAAAAAGCAAGTTAAAAGAAGCAGTCATTTCCACAAATTGGATGACAACAAACGCCTTGACAATCAAGTGCCAAGCATGGCACAAGTACAAGTGTTTTTATAAACAAGGGTCATTTCTCAAAACAAGGAAAAGGAAGAGTCTCTTCAAAATTCCTTATGGAGAGGAGAACCATTAAGGAAATAAGTTTCAAATTCAGAGGAAGATAAAGTTCAAATTAACCTCAAGAATTCAAACATGGCAAAGCCACAAACTCAAAGCATAAAAGCTTCTTCAACACTCAAGCCACTCAAGTTACCACCACAATGTGGGTATTCAAAACTCTTTGTGATGAATACAAGTTATATTTCAGTCAACCAGTGGTAAAACCGCTACAACAACAAAGCTAGATTCGCCTAGGGTCATCACTATCATGCGAGCTCAAGTCAATAAGTTGATTCAACATCATCAAAGTCAGGAATGAATCCCGTAAAGACATCAAGTCGGGAAGGAATCCCGCAAAGACATCAAGCCGGGAAGGTAACCCGCGAAGAAATCAAGTCAGAAATGAATTCTGCATCAACATCAAATCGGGAAGGAATCCCGCAAAGACATCAAGTCGGGAAGGAATCCCGCAAAGACATCCGGCCGGGAAGGAATCCCGCGAAGACATCAAGCCGGGAAGGAATCCTGCGTAGAAATCAAAACAGAAATGAATTCTGCATCAACATCCAGCCGGGAAGGACTCCCGCCAGGACATCAATCCGGGAAGGAATCCTGAAGAAATCAAATCGGAAATGAATTCCACAATCAGCATTAAGTCGGAATTGAATTTTGCCCCAACAGCAAGTCATTCCGCACCAAGTCGGAAATAAGTTCCGCACCAAGACGTAAAGGAATTTCGCACTAACATCAAGTCGGAGATGAATTCCGCACCAGCCGAGCACGAAGTTCGCATCCCAGAAGGAACTATGAAAGACCTGATTCTCCCCATCCCCCGAAGAGTTCTTGGAGATACGTAGGCAGCCACAAAGGCGCGGTCACAAACATAAGTCTGCATCATAAAAAGCATTTTCTCTTTGCCAATATAAGAAATTAAAAATAATTAAAAAAAAGAGAAGAAAAGAAAAAAAAAAAACCCGCTAAGTCGAAAACCCGAAAGGGCGGTCTAGGCAAAAGTTAGGGCAAAGAGCCTGCTAGAGTCGAAGACCCGAAAGGGCGGCTACTAGGCAAAAGTTAAGGCAAAAAAAAAAAAAAAAAAAAAAAAAAAAAAAAAAAAAAAGAGTGCTTTCAAAGGTCTTCTCAAGAGTATATAAATCATTTTTTCCAGGAACCACTGAATCCCTTCGAGTCAAAATTCACTACAAGAAAAATTTGAGTCTAAATTGAGTCTCTAAATCGAGTCTCCATCACCAATGGTAATTCCACAACGAGTCACAAAAATCGAGTCATTCTCAAAAGTTCATTTTGAAAGCGTCACTCTTTGAGTCATTCCTCGAAAAAAAAAAAAAAAAAAAAAAGAGAGAGGAAAGTGTCAATTCAATCCCCCGGGTTTCCAAAAGAACCCTAAAAATGTCAAACATAATCGTTGAGAGGTAATTCTTTAATACCTCGTCTCCACTCGGACCATCGTTTCTTCGATCCTTTCAGACGAGCGATGTCATCAACATTGTCTGTTTCCTCGAGTTATATAAGTGACTTTGTTCTCTTTGATTCCTCAATCGATTGGACAAGTACAAAACCAATGTTTTGAAGTATTCCACGGTCAGCACCATTCTGGGGGCAAGAAGTGATAAGAACCTTCACCATTCTCCCATCACAGAAGTAATCACGGAATTTCTAGTCTTTCATTAAGAAGAAATTCTATTTCAGCTAATAAAGGCATCAAACAGGGGGCGAAATCCTCCAGGTCGGATTCAGGGGCAAGTGTTAACATACACAACCCAGGGTGAAACCCAACTATCGTCGACCTCTTTTTACATAAAACCTAGGGTGAAACCCTAACCAATAGCCAACCATTCTTCATCCAAAACCAAGCCATTTGATCATTTCGACTTTAGGTGGACCCTTGGTTCTCAAAGAAAAAAAAAAACACAAAAATAAAACAAATCTCTTTTCGAGCCCTCTAAGAGGCAAAACATCTTTTCAAGTCCTCTAAGAGGCAAAATTTCTTTTTAACTCCTCAAAGAGGCTAAAACATCTTTAAGTTGCAAATATAATTCCATGCATTTGATCATTTCATAAAAAAAAATAATAATAATAATAAAATAAAAATCACATTCGGCCGCAGAGGCCCAACAATCACAATCAGGCCCCAGAGGCCCGAAGAATCACAATCAGGCCACAGAGGCCCGAAAATCCACATTCAGGCCCCAGAGGCCCGAAGAATCACATTCAGGCCAAAGTGGCCCGAAAAATCACATTCAGGCCAAAGTGGCCCGAAAAACCACAATTCAGGCCACAGAGGCCCGAAAAATCACAATCAGGCCCCAGAGGCCCGAAAAATCACAATTCAGGCCCCAGAGGCCCGAAAAATCACATTCAGGCCCCAGAGGCCCGAAAATCACATTCAGGCCCCAGAGGCCCAAAAAATCACATTCAGGCCACAGAGGCCCGAAAAATCACAATTCAGGCCACAGAGGCCCGAAAAATCACATTCAGGCCCCAGAGGCCCGAAAAATCACAATTCAGGCCACAGAGGCCCGAAAAATCATATTCAGGCCCCAGAGGTCCGAAAAATCACATTCAGGCCCCAGAGGCCCGAAAAATCACAATTCAGGCCACAGAGGCCCGAAAAATCACATTCAGGCCCCAGAGGCCCGAAAATCACATTCAGGCCCCAGAGGCCCGAAAAATCACATTCAGGCCACAGAGGCCCGAAAAATCACAATTCAGGCCACAGAGGCCCGAAAAATCACATTCAGGCCACAGAGGCCCGAAAGATCACATTCGGCCGCAGAGGCCTGAAAATTCACAATTCGGCCTAAGGCCCAAAATTCAAAACTCGGCCTAGGGTCCGAAAATTCACAACTCAGCCCAAGGCCCCATAATCCCAATTTGGCCCAAGGTCCGAGTTTCGCCTTCAAAATTTGCTCCTTCAAACGGCCACTGGCTCTCATAAATCATTTTTATGATAGCCAGTGGGGGGCAACTGTGAATACTCAAATTTTGACCTTGCTACAGTGTCAATGCCGGACTGCAAACAGTCCGGCCGGACCGAAGGCCATTTTGAAAGTTCACCGAAAATATGTCAATATGGTACTTGAAACGTCCGGAATTTCACGAGGATCGCAGAACCGATCCCGGAATGATTTTTGGAGGTCGGAAACTCCCAAAAAAGCTCCCGGAGCGAGACATGGTGGCCACCACCAGCTACGGCGGCGCCGGCCGCCGGACACGGCGGCAGCTGCCGCCCAGCATGGGCGGCAGCTGCCGCCCCAGCCTCTTGGGCGGCACCTGCCGCCGAGCCAGGCGGCACCTGCCGCCCTGGACCCGAAAATGGCCTATAAATATACCATTTTCAGCCATTTTTTGGCACCCCTGTCTGTGTTGACGGACGAATCCTTCTCCCTCTCACGCTCCTTGCGTTTTCTTTACCGCTTTTTGCATTTAATTTAATTTTTATTGCATTTTTATTGTGATATTTGGACATTAAAATTAAACAAATTAAAATTAATTAATATTTCCTAAGCGAGGAGCTTAATCTGGAGTTAAGAAGCGGTCGTCGATTAAATCAGGTATGTAAACAAAACTCTGCCTATTTAATTTTAGCACTTCATGCATATTTCTCTTCTACTCTTAATAATTCTACAATTGCATAAATGCATCCACGTCATTATTTTTGGTAAATAAACTGCCTTAATTAATTTGATTAAGCTTAAATGCCCGGTTAATCAATAAGCGTGATATTAAAGTTTAAATCCGACAATATTGGCTAAAAGAGCCTAGTTAATTAATAACTACGGTTCAATTGCCTTATTTCGAATAAATCTGGCTTAAGTCCAATTAATCAATAATTGTGGCTAAAAGCCTTAATCGATCACGTTTCGACAATAAATTGTGATTAAGCTCGAATGCCCGATTAATTGATAATCGTGGCATTAAAGCCTAAATCGCACATTTTTGGCAAACTAATTGCCTAAAACAACACATTTTGGCCAAAGGCCTTAAAATCAACCATTTTGGCGACAATCGCCTAAATCGCACATTTTTGGCAAACTAATTGCCTAAAACAACACATTTTGGCCAAAGGCCTTAAAATCAACCATTTTGGCAACAATTGCCTAAATCAAATCATTTTGGCTAAAAGCCATTAAAATCAACATTTTTGGCAACATGCCTAAAAATCAATCAATCTTTGGCGAAATGCCTCAAAATCAACATTTTTGGCGACGAACGCCTAATCGAATCAATCTATCTTTTGGCAAAATGCCTAAACAAAAATGCACGAAGCATACACACAATCATGCATAAAGCATACACACAAAAATGCACAAAACATACACAAAATCATGCACAAAGCATACACACAAAGTGCACAAAGCATACACAAAATCATGCACAAAGCATACACACTCATGCATAAAGCATACCCATTCAAAGCCCTTCAAAGAAGGCCTATCGAACTACGTTGACTTTGATCTTCCATTCAAACGGAAGTACGTAGGCACGTTCGGGATTTCACCCCGGGTGGCAAGTCGAAATCATCGTAATCACTCAAACATTTCATTAATCCATCATTCACCTTGCAAAGCATTCATCCATCGGTTAGTTCGTCAGCATGACATAGTCTCGGGATCCACCTCGGGTTCGTAGATTGTGCCTTAATCATTGGGATAATTAATCTAGTAACTAGGTTAATTAAAAATGGAGTCACTTAGGGTTTTTTTCCTAGTTTACCCTAAAATAATTAAACAAGGTGGCGACTCACACACATCACGTGTATTTCTTCTCATTCATCATATGCATCACATGCTTATGACATTTGGGGAAGGGGTTCACAATTATTGGGTATTGGAAAATTCGGAGGGTTAAGGGTAGATAGTAAAATTAGGTATGGATTGTAAATCTTTTCTCTTCCCCCGCCCCCAATTTCTTTGAATTTTTATTTTCATGCTTTATGTTTCATTAAGATGTATAATTTACAGAATTTTTCAAAATTGAATCAAAAAGTATTTACACCTCATTTTCGGTTAAATGCATTATTTAATTATTGTGAATCATTGGACAATGAGGAGGTTGATTTAAAACTAGACGATAGGAGTGCCAAACACCTTCTCCTATCGTACTTAACTCCCAGACCCCGTCACTGATTTAAAACTGAGTTAATCGATTAAAAAGAATTGACTAATTCGATAATTTTTTCTTAATAAGGGTGGAGACTCAAAAATTAATAAAACTCTTATCAAAGTAAGAGAACCATTTTCCAAGGATAAACGAACGAGTTAAATAAAGAAAAACAATTTACTCAATAAAATCAACCAAGCCTGTTCGACTCGATTCTTTCTAATTCCACTTTTGAAAAAACCACATGTTCTCAAAATCTATTTTCCCAACTTAAAAGGCATAAAAATTTAACTAAAAATAATTTACTAAATAAAATGAACCAAACCCGTTCGACTCAATTCTTTCCAATTTCATTTTTGGAAAAATCACACGTCCTCAAAATCTATTTTCTCAACTTAAAAAGCATAAAAATGTAACTAAAAGGATCTTCTAAAAGATAAATGAATATATTTTCTCCAATTAAAATGCATTAAAAATCTAATTAAAAGGATAAACTAGGAACTTTAAGTTATAGTAAGGCTAATATAGGAAATCTCATTATTCCCCCCTATTGTCAAATTTATATATAGTTATATACATAGATAGATAGATAGATAGATAGATTTAGATATTAAAGAAATATACTTAACACAAGTAGCTGATTATAAATACATTTTTTATTAATATAAATTTCATTTGAAAAAAAAAAAGTCGGAGACATAATTTTAATTTATTATATATATATATATATATATATATATATATATATATATATTTCTTTTCTTGAAAAATTAATCTCCTTTGGTTATCTTCCATTATTTCAAATGGCATACTAAAATATTGCAAGTGGAATACTAAATAGTAAGGCATTATCATAACTTTCTTCATTTTTCTACATTTGTACATTTGCATATATTCAAATCACTTTCATCCACTACAAAAAAAAAAAAAAACGCGGTTTTGCGACCAACGTAAGTCGATCGCAATATTGCGATGATATTACGACCAATTGCAATGATTGGGAGATTGAATATATACTGACTGATTTGCGACCAAACGGCAACAGAATTTGTGATGGACTTGCGATCGATAACATATCCGTCGCTAATCATAGCGCTAATAATTTTCGCCAGTTTGGTTTCCATTTTGCGACTAATTTACGATCGATTTTGCCACGCATTTGTGACCACTTGAAATTCCGTCGCAAAATTGCGCTCTGCAGTTCAGTGTCAAATTTAATTTTCTGTCTGCAAGGGATTAGATACCGATTTGCGACCGATAGTTTGGTCGCAAATCGGTCGCAATTTGTCTCACAACAAAACGACATCACAGAATTAAAAATTGCGAGCAATTTTTTTAATTATTTGCGACCGACGTGATAGGGCTTTATAAGCTCTGGTCGCCTTGCGCGAGCGCAGCCTCCTTCTTCTCCTTCTCCTCCCCATTTCCAGCCGTTTGTAGTACCATTTCCAGTCGCCAGCTGCCTCCTTCTCCACTCTGTTGTAGCACCGGTCGCCGGAGAAGCCCTTCTCCTCTTCTTTCGCAATCGTTTGGTCTGGTATGGCTGTTGCTCTTTTTTTTTTCTTTTTGTTTGTGGAATTCATTTTTTTAGTTGTTTGTAGTTGAATGACAAAAAATTAATGAAATGTTGTTATTATTGTGGTTATTATTGTCTTTTTTTTCTTTAGTTTTTTTAGTTATTATTATTATTATTATTATTATTATTATTGTAGTTAAAATAATGAAATGAATTTCATTTTTGTTGCAATTTCATTTTTCTTTGTTTTTTTTGTTATTAACGAAATGTTGTTTTTGCTTTTTCGTTTTCGTTGTTATTATTGTTGTTATTATTGTAATTATGAAATAATGCATTTTATTTGTTATTATTGTTGTTATTATTCTTCGTTTTTTTGTTTTCTTTGTTTTTTTTGTTCTTTGTTATGGAATGAATGATGCGTTTGGGTTGGAGGCCTAGTAGTGGCCATTTTGCCTTTGGAGAATGTTGATATGATATAGGAGTGTTTATATTAGTGTGTTTTGACTTGAGATTTGATTATTGAGGGGAATGTGTTTGAAAATCTGTTCAACACTATCATGAACATTGAGGGGAAATCCAAGGATAATGCAAAAACGAGAGCAGACACGAAGGAAATTTGTCGTCGACCAGAAATCGAGCAATCTGTACTTACTGGAAAGTTTCCAAAGGCATGTTATTCTTTAGATAAATTCCAAAGGCAAGTAGGATGCGAATGGGTCCGATCATTAAGGTTTCCAGATGGATACTATTCAAATCTGGGTAAATGTGTCGACATGAGGAAATACAGATTGTTTGGCATGAAAAGCCATGACTGTCATATTTTCATGCAAAGATTAATTCCTGTGGCATTTCGGGAATTGTTGCCAGGGAAAAATTGGGAAGCAATGACAGAATTAAGTATCTTTTTCAAGGAATTGACAATGATTGTTATTCGATGCGATGATATGAACCAATTGGAGCGAGAAATCCAAATAGTGATATGCAAATTTGAGCGAATTTTTCCACCCGGCTTCATTGATTCTATGAAGCATCTGTTGATTCATTTGCCCTATGAATGTCATATAGCAGGAGTGGTACAATATATATGGATGTATCCATTTGAGAGGTGAATTACTAACATCCCATTCTAATCATGACAATGTTATTTCAATTAATATTTTCATATTGTCTTCGTATAATTACTGAAACTTGCAGAAAATTAAAAAGAATGTGCGCAATAAGGCAAGGTCGAGGAATCAATTTGCAATGCATATTTGGTGGAAAAAAGCTTCCACCTTCTGTTCGCACTACTTCGAACCATATGTTTACACCAAACATTGGAGAGTGCCACATAATGATGATAGAGGAGATCGAATAGAATCTAAGTTAGAAGGAAATCTAACAATTTTCACCTATCCTGGGCATACGATTGGTAAATAAAAAAAAAAGAAGATTGACTGATGTAGAGATACGAGCAGCTCAAACCTATATTTTGTTGAATTTCAAAGAGATTACACCATTTGTAAAGTAAGTATAAATCTTGTAAAGAGTCTGAACTTAATACAGCTTAGTTAAATCATATATATGAGCGAATTTTGTTCGTTCATAAACAGGAAATATATCAAGCTTTTACGGTTACAAACTCCCAATTTGACTAATACAACAGTTGATGCAAAACTGGACCCTGAATTTACAGAATGGTTCAAATGTTATGTAAGTAACTTGCTAGTTACGTAACATATATGTGTACATTCATAGATTTCACTCATGTCATTACTATTTTCCATAGGCTCGAAGCTCGGGAAGCGATATTAATAACAGATTCATTACTGATCTAGCAAGGGGACCTCTACCGGTTGCTAATGCCTACTCTGGCTACTTTGTAAATATTACAAGTTTCACACTGAGGGTTATGGGGGAAGCAGAAAGATAATAAATAGTAGTGTTTGCATAAAGGGATCAAACTACAATGACGAGTCAAATGATTTTTATGGCAAATTGATTGAGGTTTTGGAGTTAGAATATCCATCCCTACCAATTAAGTGCACAATCTTATTCAAATGTGAATGGTTTGATCCTATGCCAAACGTTGGCATGAAGGTTCATCCTAAGTACAATCTTATGGATATTAATCGAAGAAGAAGATATATAAAGTACGAACCTTTTGTGTTGACGATGCAAGCTACGCAGGTGTACTATGTCCCATATCCATCATTGAAACCAGATCGTTGCGATTGGATGGCAGTATTGAAAATCAAACCTAGAGCAGCTGTTTATGCAGTTGAAACCAAACAATCTGCTTTACTTGCAATATCTGATCCATTTCAAGAAGTTGCGGTTGATACGCAACCGACGCAAGTTGTTGAAGATTTAACGGATAGACTGGATGATCAAAGCAAAACTTATATTGAAATAGGATCATTAGATGATGAAGAGGAAGAAGATCCAATCATCATGGGTACCTCAGAAAATGACGATAAAGAAGAGGAAGAAGAAGAAGAAGAGGAAGCAGATGATGATGAAGACAAAAATACTTAATGCATTATGTATTACAGATAATAAATTAATAGATGTATATATAATATTATTAATGAAGAATTTTAATGTTATTCACACTCTTTATACATATTTACCACATGTTCTATAATTCATATAATTGTATACATACATATGTAGGTTATGTTATCTGTAGTACAAATGGCTAGAGGTAGGACGGTTGATTCAAACGCGTCTGGCAGTGGTCCGCATGGAGGTCGTGGCTGAGGATGCAGTACACATGGACGAGGAGGGACTGTCCCTCCTCCTTCTTCTTCAGGTACGTCTGGGGCTTCATCCTCCGCTCAACCTCCTATGCTGCCATCACTTCCTTCTGTTCCTTCCTCTTCTACCCCATTTCCTGGACTAGTACAGTCTTCACCAGCTTCACAGTCAGCTACTACACCAGGTAATCATAAATGTCATCAACTGTTGTTTCAGTTATATATTAATTATTTATCTGTATTGATAGCATTTGTCACTTCTTTTGCAGCTTCATCTGAGCCACGTAATAAGCTCAGTTTGGTAGTGGGACAGTAAGTACTTATTTACTTTTTCCTTTGTACTTGGTTTTGTTCAGATTTTGATGCTTTCGTCTACTTATATTTCACTTATGTTATTTTTCTCAGCATATATCCATCCTCTCCAGCATCAAGGCAAATTACGAGGATAATCAAGCTACATCTTGATAAAGATGGATACACATGGGATGCCGTACCACAGGAGGCGAGAGACTTTTATTGGGAAGAGTTTCAGTTATGATTTGGTTCAAGTTATATCTTCATTCAATGTAATTAATAATCAAGCTACATCTCTTTATTTTAATTTTATTTTTCATTCTTGTAGAAGCATTTTGTATGGGAAGAGGCCATTACGACTATGCTGAAAGTGGCTTGGGAGAAATTGTGCGCTCTACGATATGCTGACTTCACCTATAGGATGTGAAAAAGCGACAAGAAGTAGCAGTGTGTGTCTGAAGAGATATGGGAGACCGGCAAAAGGCTTGGGGGAACCTGTATTCAAGAGAAAGCATGAGATATTTGCACAAAACAGGTGCAGTGAGATTGGCGATGATGGTGCGGGACCTTCTCGACACACAGGCAGATCAATATCTGTTATAGAGACGTCTCGATTATTACTGAGTCAACTAGTCACAGTTACAAAACTGATGTTTAATGAAATGACACCATATTAATATATCATGCATAAAAATCCATTGCAAGTTGAAAAATATGGTTGTGAGCCTACACCGATGGAGGTGTTTACTTACACTCACACAAAGGACCACGATGGAAATATGTTTATCAACAGACATGCGTTGGGCATCAATGTAAGTGACAATGAAGAATATTTACATTTACCTTTTAGTCGTCTCTTACATGTACAAGTTCAATATAATAAAGCTTGCAACTGCATTGATTAATTAATTTGTTGTTTTTAGGAGAACTGCAGTACAGCTCGAGAGCATGTTGTTTCTTCTCAGGCTGAAGCTGAAGCTAAGTTAAGAGTTGATGAGTTAGCACTTTATTTGGAGGCCGTAGGGGGCAAAAAGAAGAGGAAAGTATATGGCATCGGGTCTCAGGCATCACAGTTTTACTGCGACTCAGCATCGTACGCTTCTACAGCCACCTCAGGACCACAGCCCGACCACAGTGCCGAGGAGATTACTGCATTACGGGCTCGTGTTGATGAACAGGAGAGACAGCTTGCAGAGCTTAAAGCGCATGTCATGCAGATGTCGGTCACCCTAGTGCTGGTACTTCTTCCTTTGATCTTCCGCCTACTACAGATCGAGATGTTTCTACAGCTCTGCATCAGCCACTACCGTCTCCTCTCAATCTCGCTACGGCAGACGATACCTTGGTCACTCCTGCCAACACTACCACACATCCAGTAGATACTCCTCTCGGCACTACGACACTAGATCGTGCAGATGACCAACCTCGTAGATTTGATTTTGGACGTTTTTAGCTTTTTGTGATTTTTTCATATTTTGTATAGTACATTAATAATTACATTTTTACATTGTTATTGTGTTGTGATCTTGATGATGATGCTTCTGATTGTGATATATATATATACAAGTGGAAAAATTATAGTTTTTAATATTATTAAAATTTTTTTTTCTGTAATTATATTTTGCGACGGATTTGAGATCGAACTGCAACCAAAATTATTACCGTTAAATTTAAAATTGCGACAGATCACCGACCAATCGCTTTCAAAAATTGTGATCGATTTGCGACCTCTATTCATAATTGCGACCGACACAATCTGCAACCAATTTACGATAGGATTTCAGAAGGAATACACGACGAAAATTAGCGACCGATATTTATAATTTTGCGACCAATTTTTTGGTCACTAATTTGCAACCACTTAGAAATTCGGTTGCAAAAAATCGGTCGCTGATTGGATTTAGCGACCGATTTCTTATATTTATTAGTCGCAAATTAGCAAATTTTTTGTCATGATCTATTCATTTTTATTTTTGTTGCAAAACTTACATTAACTCTTTGTTTTTAACTTTGTGTTTCATTAAGATGTATGATTGACAGAGTTTTTCAAAATTGCATCAAAAAGTATTTACACCTCATTTTTGGTTAATTGCATTATTTAAGTTCTTGTGAATCATTGGACAACAATAAGCTGGTTTAAAACCAGGCGATAGGAGTGCCTAATACCTTTCGCTATCGTACCGAACTTTCGGACCCCGTCTCTAGTTTAAACCAAGTTAATCGATTTCAAAGAATCGACTAATTTGGAAATTTTTTCCTCATAAGGGCGGCGACTCCAAAATTAATAAAACTCTTACCAATGTAAGAGAACCATTTTCTAAGGATAAACGAATGGGTTAAATAAAGAAAAACAATTTACTCAATAAAATCAACCAAGCCCGTTCGACTCGTTTCTTTCTAATTCCACTTTTGAAACAACTACACGTTCTCAGAATCTATTTTCTCAAATTAAAAGGAATAAAAATTTAACTAAAAATAATTTACTACATAAAATCAACCAAACCCGTTCGACTCAATTCTTTCCAATTTCATTTTTAGAAAAATCACACATCCTCAGAATCTATTTTCTCAACTTAAAAAGCATAAAAATATAATTAAAAGGATCTTCAAAAGGATAAATGAACATATTTTCTCCAATTAAAATACATTAAAAATCTAATTAGAAGGATAAACTAGGAATTTTAAGTTAAAATAAGGCTAATATAGAAAATCTCATTATTCCCTCCTATTGTCAAATTTATATATAGCATACATACGTAGATAGATAGATAGATAGATAGATTTAGATAATTAAGAAATATACATTACATCAGTGGCTAATTGCAAATACTTTTTTTGTTAGTATAAATTTTGTTTGAAAAAAAAAAGTCGGAGACATAAATAAATTTAATTTAATTGATCAATATATATATATATATATATATATTTCTTTTTTTGGAAAATTACTCTCTTTTGTTTATCTTCAATTATTTCAAATGGCATATTTAAATATTCCTAGTGAAATACTAAAATAATTAGGTATCATCGTACCTTTCTTCATTTTTCTACATTTGTATATTTTCATTTATTAAAATCACTTTCATCTATTCATTTTTATTGTTGTTAAAAAACTTGCACTAACATTTTGTTTTCAACTTTGTGTTTCATTAAGATGTATGATTGATAGAGTTTTTGAAAATTGCATCAAAAAATATTTACACCTTATTTTTGGTTAATTGCATTATTTAAGTTATTGTGAATCATTGGACAATGATAGGCCGATTTAAAATCGGGCGATAGGAGTGCCTAACACCTTACGCTATCGTATCGAACTTCCTGACCCTGTCTCTAGTTTAAAACCGAGTTAATCGATTCCAAAGAATCGACTAATTAGATAATTTTTTTTCCTAATAAGGGCGGCGACTCCAAAATTAATAAAACTCTTATTAAAGTAAGAGAACCATTTTCCAAGGATAAACGAACGGGTTAAATAAAGAAAAAATAATTTACTAAATAAAATCAACCAAACCCGTTCGACTCAATTCTTTCCAATTCCATTTTTAAAAAAATCATACGTCCTCAGAATCTATTTTCTCAACTTAAAAAGCATAAAAATATAATTAAAAGGATATTCAAAAGGATAAGTGAACATATTTTCTCAAATTAAAATGCATTAAAAATATAAATAAAGGGATAAACTAGGAATTTTAAGTTAAAACGAGGCTGATAAAGAAAATCTCATTATTCCCCCCTATTGTCAAATTTATATATAGTATAAATACGTAAATAGATAGATAGGTTTAGATATTAAACAAATATACATAACATCAGTGGCTGATTACAAACACTTGTTTTATTAATATAAATTTTGTTTGAAAAAAAAGTCGGAGACATAAATAAATTTAATTTCATTGATCAATGTATATATATATAAATTTCTTTTTTTAAAAAATTAATCTCTTTTGTTTATCTTCCATTATTTCAAATGCATACTGAAATATTACAAGTGGAATACTAAAATACTAAGGCATCATCATACCTTTCTTCATTTTTCTACATTTGTATATTTTCATATATTAAAATCACTTTCATCTATTCATTTTTATTTTTGTTACAAAACTTACATTAACTTTTTGTTTTCAACTTTGTGTTTCATTAAGATATATGATTGACAGAGGTTTTGAAAATTGCATCAAAATGTATTTACACCATATTTTTGGTTAATTGCATTATTTAAGTTATTGTGAATCATTGGACAACGATAGGCTGATTTAAAACCGGGCGATAGGAGTGCCTAACACTTTACGCTATCACACCGAACTCTCGGATCCCGTCTTTGGTTTAAAACCGAGTTAATCGATTCTAAAGAATCGACTAGTTCGAGAATTTTTTCCTAATAAGGGCGGCGACTCCAAAATTAATAAAACTCTTACTAAGTAAGAGAACCATTTTCCAAGGATAAACGAACGGGTTAAATAAAAAAAATAATTTACTAAATAAAATCAACCAAGCCAGTTCGACTCAATTCTTTTCAATTCCATTTTTAGAAAAATCATATGTTCTCAGAATCTATTTTCTCAACTTAAAAAGCATAAAAAGATAATTAAAAGGATCTTCAAAAGGATTCTCCAATTAAAATGCATTAAAAATCTAAATAAAAGGATAAACTAGAAATTTTAAGTTAAAATGAGGCTAATAAAGGCAATCTTGTTGTTCCCCCTATTGTCAAATTTATATATAGTGTACATACGTAGATAGATAGATTTAGATATTAAAGACATATATATAACATCAGTGGCTGATTACAAATACTTGTTTTATTAATATAAATTTTGTTTGAAAAAAAAAGTCGGAGACATAACTAGATTTAATTTCATTGATCTATATATATATATATATATATATATATATATATATATATATATATATATATATATATATATATATATATATATATAAGCACATCATCAATCTCTAGTTAGTCATAATGATAAACTTAAACGGTCCTTTTTCTCTTTTCGCCCTGGGTATATTATAGGTATATTAGTCAAGCCCAATAAAATAGGCCCAAATGGTCTCAATAATATTTGGCATAAAAAGATAAAATTATATTATCATCATCACTTTCACATGGTGATAGTGCAATTCATGATGATATTCCATTATTACAGTCAAAAGATAAAAGAAAAATGAAAAGAAAAGAAAAGTGATAATAAAAAGAAAAGTAAAAAGAAGGACAGCTCATTGTCCTCATCTTCTTGTAAAAGGCAGAAGGAACCTAATTCCTTCAACTCATTATTTTTGTAAAAACGACAATGCATCATCAAACTGATCATATGGCAGACCAAAGACTATTTATACACAGTAAAGGTCAACCACTATTCAGCACAGGAAAGGCCAAGCTACTATTCCAACAGTAGAAGCCAGGTTACTATTATCAACAATAAAAGTAAAGATTTTGTGGCAGACAACCCACTGTTCATCCACAGTAAAAGTCAAGATTCGGTGGCAGACAAGTCACTATTCGTCCACAGTAAAAAGTAAAGATTCTGTGGCAGACAAGTCACTGTTCATCAACAGTAAAAAGCACACAGTAAGATTCCTAAATTTTATATATAACGAGAGCCTCTCCTCTTTGTGAAGGCATTGTCCAATTATAGGCAATCCTAAGCCTAAAAGCTTAGTTAGTAAATCTCTCTCCTCTCTTTCCAACGTCCACTGTAAGGATTCAAGGTTAGAGATTCTTTAAACTTTGTAAGTCTAATCTTTTAAATTTTGTATATGTCTTTCAATTTTGTAAATCAAATTTAATTTTTGTAATAAATAAAGTTTTATATTTTCAATATAAATTGCTACTTCTTAAAGCCCTGTTAAAGGCTTTCTTCTCTTCTCCCTCCACATTCTGACTTAATTCTGGGGATCCCAGGTTAAGGTTGCAGGAACCCTAAACCTTTAAAATTGTTCTTGCGTAAAATTGTATGTTGTATAAGTATGCTCTGTGGTTGCACCTTAGTGTGATCTTCCACATCAGAAAATTGTAAATTTGTATGTTGATTCTGAAGTAAAATTCATTATTGTTTAAAACTGATCATCATCTTTTATATTCATTTATCCTCGTTTCAAAAGATTCAGATCTTGCAACGGTTCTAGAAGCTTTTGTTGGTATCAGAGCCTAAGGATTTAGATCTGCTAATTGGTATACATATAAAGCCTTCGTTTTATAACATATCATAGATAGTCTTGACATTGTGCCACTGAACCCGTTCCATTGAACCCGTGTAAGACCCATGAGTGAAGGGCAGTAAAAGGGTATAACCGGAGGGTATAACCGGACAGTTGTCATTAATATTTATGATATCTTATAAAATGGATCCTTTATTATGTAGATCGGCTAGTAGTAATAGATCTGAAGACTCAGATAACTCCGAAATTAAAAGGGTAATAAATAGAAATGAATTAATTTTACAAGATTTTAGTAAAGCTATTGATGAATGGGAAATTCCTAAAGTTGATAAAGAACAAATTTATAAAATTTCTAAATTTAATTTATTTAAAACTGATTATGTTATTAAAACCGAAGAAAGAGATTTTCAATTAAGTAAACCTTTTGAAAGAATAACTCTTTTGTCTTCTAAAACTTTGCAACATCATAAAAGTAAAAAATATAAATATATTCACATCGGATTAATTCAAGTAGGTATAAAACCTTTAACCAGAGAAGGATTAAATACTAGTATTCTTGCAGTAGTACGAGATGCTAGATTTTTAAATTTTCAAGATTCTTTATTAGGATCAGTTGAGACTAGCTTAAGTGAAGGACCAATCTCTTTTGAGGTCTATCCAGATATGACTGTCTCATTAAATGATTTAAACATTTTAGAAAGTATAGTTTTAGAAATTAAAACCCATAATTATAAGATGAAGCAAGGATCAATTCCTATAGCTTTGATTTATAAAATTCATTATAAAGCAATGAACTCAGCTTTTGGGACTAAATATAAGTTACAACCTAAAATTGGCGAAACACGTTTTCTTCAAACAGATTTAACTAAAACAAACACTGTAATACCTAAAACCATTCAATGGAAAGACATCACACTTCCCGATGAATGGATTTTGGAAGGGGTTGTACCTCCTCCTATATTAGAACCAATTAAACCAAATGTCAATTTACAAAAAATTGAACAGTTTGAAGATGGTAAAGTTACATTAAAATTTAATAGAAGTCATAGTATGAGGATTACAGGGTCATCTTCCTCTATAACTACAGATGAAAATGATAAACCTAGTTCTTCTATACCTTCTGTTATTTATGCAAAATATAAAGAATCTGAACCTAAACCGATTATTCAAACTTTTGTAAAACCTAGGTATTCTACTTCAGATATACCTAATTTAAATAAAATGAAAGGAGTTGATTATAGTTCTTCTATACCACAGGCTGTTTATAATCCTGTAGATAACTATGTTAATCAACAATCTAATTTGGTAAATTCATCTCCAGAATCACCAACAGCTTCAGCTATAACTGAAAATGTTAGTGCAATAGACAGAGAATTAAATGTTCTTACTAAAGAAAATATTGAAAATAATTTAATAAAAGAAATATCTAAAACAAAAAATTTATTAAAAATAAAAAAGATATTAAAAACATATACTTTTGAAGAATTAAAATCTGAATATTTAGAATATAAATTAAATAATCAAACTAAAATTAAATTCTTTGATTGGTATAACTTAATTAAAGAAAATAAATTTGAGAATAGTCTAAACCCAATAACTATTAGAGACAAGAGACCAGAATTTGTAGTAAATGATCAAACAATAAAGAGTGATTTTCCACCTAAAACAATTAGTAAATTAAAACACCATGATAATAAAATTACTTGTGCCCCATACAAAACTGCTCAAGATAATGATGTAAATAAAAAAATAATCGAACAAAATAATTTTAGTAATGCGAGTTTAATTTGTTTAAATACACAATTAAAAAGAATTGAAAACTTATTAGACAATAATCTAATTGAGAATGAAACCGTAAAAGGTAAAGAAAAAGTACAATCTCATATGTTTAAACCTTTTCAAATTTCCCAATCAAGTAAAAAAGAATTTGTACATCAATTAAAAGATCAATTAAGTAAAATTCAAGTTCGATCTGCGACTACCCAACATGTAGCTCAGGATACTCCTCAATCATCAGCATCAAGAAATATAAATATAATTGAAGAAAACACCAACTCTGATGTTAGTGAACCTGACTCAGAAAATATTCAACAATTTGAAATCAATCCTATAAATCATCATAGAGAAATAGTAAATAGAGCACCAGACTTAGGAATTGTTGATAAACCTAATACTATATCTCAATTTAAATATAATGCTTCAACAATCTATGAATGGAACATAGATGGTTTAAGTGAATATAATATCTTAAGTATTTTGCAACAAATGACAATGGCTGCAAATGCTTATAAAACACAGTCAATCATTTCTGATAAAGCTATAGCAGAAATCTTAATTGCTGGATTTACCGGCCAACTTAAAGGATGGTGGGATTATCATCTCACTGACCAACAACATTTAGAAATTCTAAACTCAATTCAAATAGATGATGAAGGTGAACCTATATATGATGAAAATGGTGAAGTAATTCAAGATGCGGTGTCATCTTTAATTCTCACTATTTCACTTCATTTTATAGGAGATCCATCTCACTTAAAAGATAAAAATGCCGAGTTACTTAGTAATTTAAAATGTAAACATTTAGGTGATTTTCAAAATTATAAAACGACTTTTCTCACTAGATTAATGTTAAGGGAAGACTCTAATCAAAGCTTTTGGAAAGAAAAGTTTTTAGCTGGGTTACCTTATTTCTTGGGAGAAAAGGTTCGAAATCATATTAAACAACAACATGGTCAACCTATACCTTATAGTAAGTTAACCTATGGACAATTAATTAGTATAATTCAAAAGGAAGGTTTACAAATATGTCATGATCTAAAACTTCAAAGAAAGATAAAATATGAAATGCAGAAAACTAAAAAAGAATTAGGATCTTTTTGTAAACAATTTGACTATAGTATAACTTCTCCAAAGAAATGTGAGGGCCAATGTTCTAAAACCAATAAACCTAAAAAATATTATAGAAATAAATACTCTAAAAAACAATATAGATATACACCTAGTCAAGATAAATTTTATAGTAAAAAAAGAACAAAATCTTCTTATAGAAACAAAAATAAACAACCTTCTAAAACTACAACTAAAACTTCTTATAAAAATTTGACTTGTTATAATTGTGGTAAAAAAGGGCATACATCTAAATTTTGTAAATTTAATAAAAGATTACATGAATTAAATTTGGAAGAAAATGTTTTAAATAAAATATACGAACTCTATATTGATTCGGACTCTTCGGAATCTGAGACTAATGAAAGTGAAAATCAAATTGATGAATTAGGAACTACTTCAAGTTCTTCCAGTTCATCAAAATTTTCTTTAAACATGTTATCTAAAGATCAAAGTAATTTATTAACAGTAGTTAATGATATTGAAGATCAAGAAACTAAAGCTAAACTTCTTAAAAAACTAATAAAAAGTTTTGAAGACGTAGATGACGTAAAAAATATTACTCCTAAAATTCAGTCTAATACTTATGATTTAACTACCATTTTAAATAAAAATCAACCTAAAAAGGTCGATATAGATGACTCTACTAAAGAATTATATAAAGAAATTAAGATGCTAAAAAATGAAGTAAAAGAATTAAAAACCCAACTTCAACAAAATTCTAAAAAAATAAAAATATTAGAATCCCAACTTATTTCCAGTTCTTCTTCAGAAGAAGACGAACCAGATAATAATTTAAAAATAAATGAATTAGATGAAGATGTAGATTGTAATTTTCTCAATTTATTACAAGAAATCACTTCACGAAAATATTTAGTAAAAATAAACATTCAAATAAATGATTTTGTGATAGATGCAATTGCACTCTTTGACACAGGTGCAGATTTAAACTGTATAAAATCTGATCTAGTTCCTAAAAGATATTGGTTAAAAACTAGTGAAAAATTAAGTACAGCCAACAAATCTAAACTTGAAATTATAGGAAAAACAGACGCAATAATCATAAATCAAGCCTTAGAAATAAACACAGTATTTTTACTTTCACCTCAGATAAATTATATGGTAATATTAGGCACTCCATTTATAAATCTCATCACACCATATTCAGTTAAAGAGGATTGTATTAAATTTAAAATAAAAAATTGTAAGGCTCAACTAGAATTTACGGAAAAACCTAAAAAGAAACAATTAAATTTATTAAAAGCTCATTCAATTAAAATGTTAGAAATAAATTCTTTAATCAAATCTAAAGAAGAAAACTTAAAAGATTTGAAAAATAATGCATGTTTAAATAGAATTAAAAACCAATTAAATTCTGATGATATCCAAAATAAAATCTCAACCCTAAAAAATTTTTATGGAAAACAAATTATGTGCTGACCATCCAAATGCTTTTTGGAATCGTAAACAACACATAGTGGACTTACCATATGAAAAAGATTTTGATGAAAAAACCATTAAAACTAAAGCTCGACCAATTCAGATGAGTCCTGAATTGATTAACCATTGTAAAAATGAAATTCAAGATTTACTTAATAAAAAATTAATTTCTAAATCTAGAAGCCCATGGTCTTGTGCAGCTTTTTATGTAAATAAAAACGCTGAAATAGAACGAGGTGCTCCCAGATTAGTAATAAATTATAAACCATTAAATACAGCTTTAAAATGGATTAGGTATCCTATTCCAAATAAAAAAGATCTATTAAAGCAACTCTATAATGCAAATATTTTTAGTAAATTTGATATGAAATCTGGCTATTGGCAGATTCAAATTGACCCTAACGACAGATATAAAACAGCATTTACAGTTCCATTTGGTCAATATGAATGGAATGTACTGCCTTTTGGATTAAAAAATGCTCCTTCTGAATTTCAGAGGATCATGAATGATATTTTTAACCCATACTATAAATTTTGTATTGTTTATATTGATGATGTGCTTATATTTAGTACAACTCTAGAAGATCATTTTAAACATTTAAAAACATTTTGTATGATTATCGAGAAAAATGGTTTAGCATTAAGTAAAGCTAAAATGGATTTGTTTAAAACTAAAATAAGATTTTTAGGACATCATATAGAACAAGGTATGATTCAACCTATAGAAAGAGCACTTGTTTTTGGTGAAAAATTTCCTGATGAAATTTCTAATAAACCCCAATTACAACGTTTTCTTGGTTGTTTAAATTATGTTATTGATTTTTATCCAAATTTAAATTGCATGATAAAACCTTTACATAATAGACTTTGTAAAAATGCTGGTCCTTGGACAACTCAGCATACTCAACTCGTAAAAAAGATAAAATCATTAGTAAAAGAAATTCCTTATTTATATATTCCTGATCCTACTGCTTTTAAAATTGTTGAAACTGATGCTTCTAATATTGGTTATGGCGGAATTTTAAAACAAACAATTAATAGTAAAGAAAGAATAATCCAATATACTTCAGGTCATTGGACTTCAACTCAATTAAATTATTCTACCATTAAAAAAGAAATTTTAAGTATTGTTATTTGTATAAATAAATTTCAATCTGATCTTTTAAATCAAAAATTTTTTTTGATTGTAAATCTGCAAAAGAAGTTTTGCAGAAAGATGTCCAAAACCTTGCCTCTAAACAAATTTTTGCTCGATGGCAAGCGCTTTTAAGTATTTTTGAATTTGACATAGAATATATTAAAGGTAATGATAATAATATTCCAGACTTTCTAACTAGAGAATTCTTACAGAACAATGGGAAGAAAGAAGGATAAAGGGAAAGAAATTAAACAAGATTCCAGCTCTCCAACTAAAGCTCTTTCTGAGCACTCTGAAGATCTTAGTAAAACCTTAACCACTAAAACCACCTCTCCTAAAGACCTTAAAAAATGGATTGAGGAACTTTCTCAATCTCCTGAAGTAATTAAAGCACTGCAGGGAATGGCATCCTCTTCAACAGAGGACCCAGGTATGTCTTCTAAATCTAAAGCGATCGTATCCGCTCATGATACGGCTACTCTGTCTCAAACGGTAGACAGTAAAGAGTTATCAAATCCGTTGATGGCTGTGGATTTGCCAAAAATCCAATATAAATCTACTGGTAATATACATAAATGGTTTGATAAAAATTTATTTGATTTTGAAATCGAAGTTGAGGATGGTTATAATCATAATAATCCTTGGCAAATTATAAAAAATTATTATCCTGAGAATTGGTTTTTTATGCCAACAGATTTGTCAAAACCTCAGGCCTATTATAATAATATATTATTAGATACTGAATCAGTAAACATCAAACATACTTTTGATAAAAATGGAATAATTTCTTATTCTTCTATAAAAATAAAACGCGCCATCCATCCTAAGGATTGGCCCGTATCTTCTTTAGTAACGCCAGTAAAATTTAAAGGATTGCATAAATATAATATGAGTTATAATTATTTTGACTATAAAAAAGCGTGGGATACGATATTTTGTCTTCAAAATCCCACCACTACTCATTCCTGGTTAATATATTTTGATCAAAATATACGCACTGATTTAAAAATCCCAAATTGGTTTAAAAGATGGTGGCAATTTAAAGGAATTTCAGAGGAAATCATTCCTCATGATATTCATTATTTGTACCAGTTCTTTAAAACCCATTATAAACCTAAACCTGAAGAAGTTCATATTCCTTCTTTGATGTATTATTGTATGACCTTCTTTACCCCATGGGTATATCAATGGTATTTTGATTATCAGTATGTTCCAGGAAGCCAAATTCCCATGATAATAAAAAGACATAAAATAAAATGGTGGGGATCATTCAAGAATTCCACCACTGAACATAAAATTAGTCAATGGATCCGCAATAAATTATCCAGCCCATCTAAACCAGCTTTAACCTATGCCCATACATTAGCTATTCAGGATAACCCCCAGTTTGGTATTCAAAAAGCCCAATGTCAGGCCCGGTTAGCTGCAGCCAAAACAGCAGAAGAATATAGATTGATCTGTCAAGAGATGTCTGAACAACTCTCAACCAGTTCAAATCAGCCCATAAAACCATCCACCAGTAAAGCCCACAGTGCATCCTCCAGTAAATCTTCAAACACTACACACCATAAAGACAAGGGTAAAATCGTTTTACCATCATCCTCATCATCTAGTTCATCTAGTGACGAAAGTGATGACAGCGATATCATAAAAATCCAAAGTAAAGCAGGTAAAAAAGAAAAAGAAAGAAAAAAGAAGTTAAAACAAAAAGAAAAAATAAAAAGAAAAGAAAAGTTAAAAAAGAAAAAGAAGGACACATCATCGTCCTCATCTTATTCTGAATCACTGTAAACAGGCAGAAGGAACCTTATTCCTTCACTCTTTGTAAAATACCCAATCAAAGCGGCACACAAGTTTTTAGTAAAAGACCAACTTAGCAAAAGTAAAATACAGCTCGGCACAGTCAACTCAGCAACAGTAAAAGTCCACTCAGCAACAGTAAAGGTCCACTCGCCAACAGTAAAGGTCAACTTGGCACAGTAAAAGCAAACAGTAGGGATTCTCCGACAGAGACTACTGTTCACCAACAGTAAAAGCAAACAGTAGAGATTCTTCGACAGAGACTACTGTTCACCAACAGTAAAAGTAAATAGTAAAGATTCCAAAATTTTTATTTAAGGGAGCCTTTTCCCCTTGTGAAGGCATCGTATGTAAACTCATAATATAGCATATATTTCAATCTAGGCGTAGTTATTCCCTCCTTAAACTATCTCCCTCCTTTCCCAGTTCGATTGTAAAGGATTCAAGTGTTGAAAGTCTTAAATTCTTGTAAGTTAAAACTAGTTTAAGTTTATCATTTAAAGTTTAAATTTTGTATTTAAATATTGTAATACTATTTTGTTATTTCAATTATTTATTTTAGTCAATATAAATTGCTACTTTTAAAGCCCTGTTAAAGGCTTCATTCTCTTCTCCCTCCACACTCTGACTTAGTTCTGGGGAACCCAGGCTAAGGTTGCAGGAACCCTAAACCTTAATTAAAATAAAATCAATTAAAATTGGTTGAGTTAATTGATAAATATTAAATTTATTTGTGATTTGTATGTTGTATATAAGTATGCTCTGTGGTTGCACCTTAGTGTGATCTTCCACATCAGAAATATCATTCTTGTATGTTTATAAATAAATACTATTAAAATTAAAAATCTTTGGTATATCAGCTGGAAACACATAACCTCCTGGTGTTTATCATTGCACTTGATAAACAAGGGAAACCTTGTGCTACAACGCTACGTACCAAGAAAATAGTAATGATTTATATGATTATAAATCCTATTGATAATAGTATATTATTTGACATATATATTAATGATATCTTGATTAATATGTATATTGATAATGATCGCTGCTTAGTTCATGCTTATATAGGTTTTGATATGTATGATATGTTTATTAATTTGTAAATATTAAAATCAACTTAATATCTGAGTCTGAGTATATTAAGTTGATTTTAATATTTACAAATTAATAAACATATCATACATATCAAAACCTATATAAGCATGAACTAAGCAGCGATCATTATCAATATACATATTAATCAAGATATCATTAATATATATGTCAAATAATATACTATTATCAATAGGATTTATAATCATATAAATCATTACTATTTTCTTGGTACGTAGCGTTGTAGCACAAGGTTTCCCTTGTTTATCAAGTGCAATGATAAACACCAGGAGGTTATGTGTTTCCAGCTGATATACCAAAGATTTTTAATTTTAATAGTATTTATTTATAAACATACAAGAATGATATTTCTGATGTGGAAGATCACACTAAGGTGCAACCACAGAGCATACTTATATACAACATACAAATCACAAATAAATTTAATATTTATCAATTAACTCAACCAATTTTAATTGATTTTATTTTAATTAAGGTTTAGGGTTCCTGCAACCTTAGCCTGGGTTCCCCAGAACTAAGTCAGAGTGTGGAGGGAGAAGAGAATGAAGCCTTTAACAGGGCTTTAAAAGTAGCAATTTATATTGACTAAAATAAATAATTGAAATAACAAAATAGTATTACAATATTTAAATACAAAATTTAAACTTTAAATGATAAACTTAAACTAGTTTTAACTTACAAGAATTTAAGACTTTCAACACTTGAATCCTTTACAATCGAACTGGGAAAGGAGGGAGATAGTTTAAGGAGGGAATAACTACGCCTAGATTGAAATATATGCTATATTATGAGTTTACATACGATGCCTTCACAAGGGGAAAAGGCTCCCTTAAATAAAAATTTTGGAATCTTTACTATTTACTTTTACTGTTGGTGAACAGTAGTCTCTGTCGAAGAATCTCTACTGTTTGCTTTTACTGTTGGTGAACAGTAGTCTCTGTCGAAGAATCTCTACTGTTTGCTTTTACTGTTGGTGAACAGTAGTCTCTGTCGGAGAATCCCTACTATTTGCTTTTACTGTGCCAAGTTGACCTTTACTGTTGGCGAGTGGACCTTTACTGTTGCTGAGTGGACTTTTACTGTTGCTGAGTTGACTGTGCCGAGCTGTATTTTACTTTTGCTAAGTTGGTCTTTTACTAAAAACTTGTGTGCCGCTTTGATTGGGTATTTTACAAAGAGTGAAGGAATAAGGTTCCTTCTGCCTGTTTACAGTGATTCAGAATAAGATGAGGACGATGATGTGTCCTTCTTTTTCTTTTTTAACTTTTCTTTTCTTTTTATTTTTTCTTTTGTTTTAACTTCTTTTTTCTTTCTTTTTCTTTTTTACCTGCTTTACTTTGGATTTTTATGATATCGCTGTCATCACTTTCGTCACTAGATGAACTAGATGATGAGGATGATGGTAAAACGATTTTACCCTTGTCTTTATGGTGTGTAGTGTTTGAAGATTTACTGGAGGATGCACTGTGGGCTTTACTGGTGGATGGTTTTATGGGCTGATTTGAACTGGTTGAGAGTTGTTCAGACATCTCTTGACAGATCAATCTATATTCTTCTGCTGTTTTGGCTGCAGCTAACCGGGCCTGACATTGGGCTTTTTGAATACCAAACTGGGGGTTATCCTGAATAGCTAATGTATGGGCATAGGTTAAAGCTGGTTTAGATGGGCTGGATAATTTATTGCGGATCCATTGACTAATTTTATGTTCAGTGGTGGAATTCTTGAATGATCCCCACCATTTTATTTTATGTCTTTTTATTATCATGGGAATTTGGCTTCCTGGAACATACTGATAATCAAAATACCATTGATATACCCATGGGGTAAAGAAGGTCATACAATAATACATCAAAGAAGGAATATGAACTTCTTCAGGTTTAGGTTTATAATGGGTTTTAAAGAACTGGTACAAATAATGAATATCATGAGGAATGATTTCCTCTGAAATTCCTTTAAATTGCCACCATCTTTTAAACCAATTTGGGATTTTTAAATCAGTGCGTATATTTTGATCAAAATATATTAACCAGGAATGAGTAGTGGTGGGATTTTGAAGACAAAATATCGTATCCCACGCTTTTTTATAGTCAAAATAATTATAACTCATATTATATTTATGCAATCCTTTAAATTTTACTGGCGTTACTAAAGAAGATACGGGCCAATCCTTAGGATGGATGACGCGTTTTATTTTTATAGAAGAATAAGAAATTATTCCATTTTTATCAAAAGTATGTTTGATGTTTACTGATTCAGTATCTAATAATATATTATTATAATAGGCCTGAGGTTTTGACAAATCTGTTGGCATAAAAAACCAATTCTCAGGATAATAATTTTTTATAATTTGCCAAGGATTATTATGATTATAACCATCCTCAACTTCGATTTCAAAATCAAATAAATTTTTATCAAACCATTTATGTATATTACCAGTAGATTTATATTGGATTTTTGGCAAATCCACAGCCATCAACGGATTTGATAACTCTTTACTGTCTACCGTTTGAGACAGAGTAGCCGTATCATGAGCGGATACGATCGCTTTAGATTTAGAAGACATACCTGGGTCCTCTGTTGAAGAGGATGCCATTCCCTGCAGTGCTTTAATTACTTCAGGAGATTGAGAAAGTTCCTCAATCCATTTTTTAAGGTCTTTAGGAGAGGTGGTTTTAGTGGTTAAGGTTTTACTAAGATCTTCAGAGTGCTCAGAAAGAGCTTTAGTTGGAGAGCTGGAATCTTGTTTAATTTCTTTCCCTTTATCCTTCTTTCTTCCCATTGTTCTGTAAGAATTCTCTAGTTAGAAAGTCTGGAATATTATTATCATTACCTTTAATATATTCTATGTCAAATTCAAAAATACTTAAAAGTGCTTGCCATCGAGCAAAAATTTGTTTAGAGGCAAGGTTTTGGACATCTTTCTGCAAAACTTCTTTTGCAGATTTACAATCAAAAAAAATTTTTGATTTAAAAGATCAGATTGAAATTTATTTATACAAATAACAATACTTAAAATTTCTTTTTTAATGGTAGAATAATTTAATTGAGTTGAAGTCCAATGACCTGAAGTATATTGGATTATTCTTTCTTTACTATTAATTGTTTGTTTTAAAATTCCGCCATAACCAATATTAGAAGCATCAGTTTCAACAATTTTAAAAGCAGTAGGATCAGGAATATATAAATAAGGAATTTCTTTTACTAATGATTTTATCTTTTTTACGAGTTGAGTATGCTGAGTTGTCCAAGGACCAGCATTTTTACAAAGTCTATTATGTAAAGGTTTTATCATGCAATTTAAATTTGGATAAAAATCAATAACATAATTTAAACAACCAAGAAAACGTTGTAATTGGGGTTTATTAGAAATTTCATCAGGAAATTTTTCACCAAAAACAAGTGCTCTTTCTATAGGTTGAATCATACCTTGTTCTATATGATGTCCTAAAAATCTTATTTTAGTTTTAAACAAATCCATTTTAGCTTTACTTAATGCTAAACCATTTTTCTCGATAATCATACAAAATGTTTTTAAATGTTTAAAATGATCTTCTAGAGTTGTACTAAATATAAGCACATCATCAATATAAACAATACAAAATTTATAGTATGGGTTAAAAATATCATTCATGATCCTCTGAAATTCAGAAGGAGCATTTTTTAATCCAAAAGGCAGTACATTCCATTCATATTGACCAAATGGAACTGTAAATGCTGTTTTATATCTGTCGTTAGGGTCAATTTGAATCTGCCAATAGCCAGATTTCATATCAAATTTACTAAAAATATTTGCATTATAGAGTTGCTTTAATAGATCTTTTTTATTTGGAATAGGATACCTAATCCATTTTAAAGCTGTATTTAATGGTTTATAATTTATTACTAATCTGGGAGCACCTCGTTCTATTTCAGCGTTTTTATTTACATAAAAAGCTGCACAAGACCATGGGCTTCTAGATTTAGAAATTAATTTTTTATTAAGTAAATCTTGAATTTCATTTTTACAATGGTTAATCAATTCAGGACTCATCTGAATTGGTCGAGCTTTAGTTTTAATGGTTTTTTCATCAAAATCTTTTTCATATGGTAAGTCCACTATGTGTTGTTTACGATTCCAAAAAGCATTTGGATGGTCAGCACATAATTTGTTTTCCATAAAAATTTTTTAGGGTTGAGATTTTATTTTGGATATCATCAGAATTTAATTGGTTTTTAATTCTATTTAAACATGCATTATTTTTCAAATCTTTTAAGTTTTCTTCTTTAGATTTGATTAAAGAATTTATTTCTAACATTTTAATTGAATGAGCTTTTAATAAATTTAATTGTTTCTTTTTAGGTTTTTCCGTAAATTCTAGTTGAGCCTTACAATTTTTTATTTTAAATTTAATACAATCCTCTTTAACTGAATATGGTGTGATGAGATTTATAAATGGAGTGCCTAATATTACCATATAATTTATCTGAGGTGAAAGTAAAAATACTGTGTTTATTTCTAAGGCTTGATTTATGATTATTGCGTCTGTTTTTCCTATAATTTCAAGTTTAGATTTGTTGGCTGTACTTAATTTTTCACTAGTTTTTAACCAATATCTTTTAGGAACTAGATCAGATTTTATACAGTTTAAATCTGCACCTGTGTCAAAGAGTGCAATTGCATCTATCACAAAATCATTTATTTGAATGTTTATTTTTACTAAATATTTTCGTGAAGTGATTTCTTGTAATAAATTGAGAAAATTACAATCTACATCTTCATCTAATTCATTTATTTTTAAATTATTATCTGGTTCGTCTTCTTCTGAAGAAGAACTGGAAATAAGTTGGGATTCTAATATTTTTATTTTTTTAGAATTTTGTTGAAGTTGGGTTTTTAATTCTTTTACTTCATTTTTTAGCATCTTAATTTCTTTATATAATTCTTTAGTAGAGTCATCTATATCGACCTTTTTAGGTTGATTTTTATTTAAAATGGTAGTTAAATCATAAGTATTAGACTGAATTTTAGGAGTAATATTTTTTACGTCATCTACGTCTTCAAAACTTTTTATTAGTTTTTTAAGAAGTTTAGCTTTAGTTTCTTGATCTTCAATATCATTAACTACTGTTAATAAATTACTTTGATCTTTAGATAACATGTTTAAAGAAAATTTTGATGAACTGGAAGAACTTGAAGTAGTTCCTAATTCATCAATTTGATTTTCACTTTCATTAGTCTCAGATTCCGAAGAGTCCGAATCAATATAGAGTTCGTATATTTTATTTAAAACATTTTCTTCCAAATTTAATTCATGTAATCTTTTATTAAATTTACAAAATTTAGATGTATGCCCTTTTTTATCACAATTATAACAAGTCAAATTTTTATAAGAAGTTTTAGTTGTAGTTTTAGAAGGTTGTTTATTTTTGTTTCTATAAGAAGATTTTGTTCTTTTTTTACTATAAAATTTATCTTGACTAGGTGTATATCTATATTGTTTTTTAGAGTATTTATTTCTATAATATTTTTTAGGTTTATTGGTTTTAGAACATTGGCCCTCACATTTCTTTGGAGAAGTTATACTATAGTCAAATTGTTTACAAAAAGATCCTAATTCTTTTTTAGTTTTCTGCATTTCATATTTTATCTTTCTTTGAAGTTTTAGATCATGACATATTTGTAAACCTTCCTTTTGAATTATACTAATTAATTGTCCATAGGTTAACTTACTATAAGGTATAGGTTGACCATGTTGTTGTTTAATATGATTTCGAACCTTTTCTCCCAAGAAATAAGGTAACCCAGCTAAAAACTTTTCTTTCCAAAAGCTTTGATTAGAGTCTTCCCTTAACATTAATCTAGTGAGAAAAGTCGTTTTATAATTTTGAAAATCACCTAAATGTTTACATTTTAAATTACTAAGTAACTCGGCATTTTTATCTTTTAAGTGAGATGGATCTCCTATAAAATGAAGTGAAATAGTGAGAATTAAAGATGACACCGCATCTTGAATTACTTCACCATTTTCATCATATATAGGTTCACCTTCATCATCTATTTGAATTGAGTTTAGAATTTCTAAATGTTGTTGGTCAGTGAGATGATAATCCCACCATCCTTTAAGTTGGCCGGTAAATCCAGCAATTAAGATTTCTGCTATAGCTTTATCAGAAATGATTGACTGTGTTTTATAAGCATTTGCAGCCATTGTCATTTGTTGCAAAATACTTAAGATATTATATTCACTTAAACCATCTATGTTCCATTCATAGATTGTTGAAGCATTATATTTAAATTGAGATATAGTATTAGGTTTATCAACAATTCTTAAGTCTGGTGCTCTATTTACTATTTCTCTATGATGATTTATAGGATTGATTTCAAATTGTTGAATATTTTCTGAGTCAGGTTCACTAACATCAGAGTTGGTGTTTTCTTCAATTATATTTATATTTCTTGATGCTGATGATTGAGGAGTATCCTGAGCTACATGTTGGGTAGTCGCAGATCGAACTTGAATTTTACTTAATTGATCTTTTAATTGATGTACAAATTCTTTTTTACTTGATTGGGAAATTTGAAAAGGTTTAAACATATGAGATTGTACTTTTTCTTTACCTTTTACGGTTTCATTCTCAATTAGATTATTGTCTAATAAGTTTTCAATTCTTTTTAATTGTGTATTTAAACAAATTAAACTCGCATTACTAAAATTATTTTGTTCGATTATTTTTTTATTTACATCATTATCTTGAGCAGTTTTGTATGGGGCACAAGTAATTTCATTATCATGGTGTTTTAATTTACTAATTGTTTTAGGTGGAAAATCACTCTTTATTGTTTGATCATTTACTACAAATTCTGGTCTCTTGTCTCTAATAGTTATTGGGTTTAGACTATTCTCAAATTTATTTTCTTTAATTAAGTTATACCAATCAAAGAATTTAATTTTAGTTTGATTATTTAATTTATATTCTAAATATTCAGATTTTAATTCTTCAAAAGTATATGTTTTTAATATCTTTTTTATTTTTAATAAATTTTTTGTTTTAGATATTTATTTTATTAAATTCTTTTCAATATTTTCTTTAGTAAGAACATTTAATTCTCTGTCTATTGCACTAACATTTTCAGTTATAGCTGAAGCTGTTGGTGATTCTGGAGATGAATTTACCAAATTAGATTGTTGATTAACATAGTTATCTACAGGATTATAAACAGCCTGTGGTATAGAAGAACTATAATCAACTCCTTTCATTTTATTTAAATTAGGTATATCTGAAGTAGAATACCTAGGTTTTACAAAAGTTTGAATAATCGGTTTAGGTTCAGATTCTTTATATTTTGCATAAATAACAGAAGGTATAGAAGAACTAGGTTTATCATTTTCATCTGTAGTTACAGAGGAAGATGACCCTGTAATCCTCATACTATGACTTCTATTAAATTTTAATGTAACTTTACCATCTTCAAACTGTTCAATTTTTTGTAAATTGACATTTGGTTTAATTGGTTCTAATATAGGAGGAGGTACAACCCCTTCCAAAATCCATTCATCGGGAAGTGTGATGTCTTTCCATTGAAAGAGCTTTAATGAGTCTGAGTGTTTACTCCCGTTTAAGTTTGGGTATGCTATATTATGACTAATATACCTATAAGATGTAATATATATATATATATATATATATATATATATATATATATATATATATATATATATTACATCTCTTACTACTGCAAGAATACTAGTATTTAATCCTTCTCTGGTTAAAGGTTTTATTCCAACTTGAATTAATCCTATATGAATATATTTATATTTTTTACTTTTATGATGTTGCAAAGTTTTAGAAGACAAAAGAGTTATCCTTTCAAAAGGTTTACTTAGTTGAAAATCTCTTTCTTCGGTTTTAATAACATAATCAGTTTTAAATAAATTAAATTTAGAAATTTTATAAATTTGTTCTTTATCAACTTTAGGTATTTCCCATTCATCAATAGCTTTACTAAAATCCTGTAAAATTAATTCATTTCTATTTATTACCCTTTTAATTTCTGAGTTATCTGAGTCTTCAGATCTATTACTACTAGCCGATCTACATAATAAAGGATCCATTTTATTAGATAGCATAGATTTTAATGACAGTGGTCCGATTATACTAAACACCAAAGGAATCCGGTTATGATATCTCAAGAATTCGGCCAGGTTATACCCTTCAACTGCCCTACCAATTGGGACTTACACACGGGTTCAAAAATAGGCCACTTACTATATCTGATATCTCAAATGGATCCTAGGTGTATAGTTCAGTTGAACCATATCAAGATAACCTATGATATATTATAAATTGGAGTCTTTATATGTATACCAATTAGCAGTTCTAAATCCTTAGGCTCTGATACCAACAAAAGGAGAAAGGACCGTTTAATTACTCAGATTCAGATATTAAGTTGATTTTAATATTTATAAATTAATAAACATATCATACATATTAAAACTATATAAGCATGAACTAAACAACGATCATTATCAATATACATATTAATCAAAATATCATTAATATATATGTCAAATAATATACTATTATCAATAGGATTTATAATCATATAAATCATTACTATTATCTTGGTACGTAGCGTTGTAGCACAAAGTTTCCCTTGTTTATCAAGTGCAATGATAAACACCAGGAGGTTATGTGTTTCCAGCTGATATACCAAAGATTTTTAATTTGAATAGTATTTGTTTAAAGATGAACAGTATATGTTTTAATCTGAACAGTAAGTGAACAGTATATGTTTATGAACATACAAGAATGATATTTCTGATGTGGAAGATCACACTAAGGTGCAACCACAGAGCATACTTATACAACAATCAAAACTCAAATCAATTTAATATTTATCAATTAACTCAACCAATTTTAATTGATTTTATTTTAATTAAGGTTTAGGGTTCCTGCAACCTTAGCCTGGGATCCCCAGAACTAAGTCAGAGTGTGGAGGGAGAAGAGAATGAAGCCTTTAACAGGGCTTTAAAAGTAGCAATTTATATTTACTAAATTAAATAATTGAAATAACAAAATAGTATTACAATATTTAAATACAAAAATTAAACTTTAAATGATAAACTTAAGCTAGTTTTAACTTACAATAATTTTAAGACTTTCAACACTTGAATCCTTTACAATCGAACTGGAAAAGGAGGGAGATAGTTTAGGGAGAGAATAACTACGCCTAGGTTGAAGTATATGCTATATTAGGTGTTTACATTTTAAATTACTAAGTAATTCTGCATTTTTATCTTTTAAGTGTGATGGATCTCCTATAAAATGAAGTGAAATAGTGAGAATTAAAGATGACACTGCATCTTGAATTACTTCACCATTTTCATCATATATAGGTTCACCTTCATCATCTATTTGAATTGAATTTAGGATTTCTAAATGTTGTTGGTCAGTGAGATGATAATCCTACCATCCTTTAAGTTGGCCGGTAAATCCAGCAATTAAGATTTCTGCTATAGCTTTATCAGAAATGATTGATTGTGTTTTATAAGCATTTGCAGCCATTGTCATTTGTTGTAAAATACTTAAGATATTATATTCGCTTAAACCATCTATGTTCCATTCATAAATTGTTGAAGCATTATATTTAAATTGAGATATAGTATTAGGTTTATCAACAATTCCTAAGTCTGGTGCTCTATTTACTATTTCTCTATGATGATTAATAGGATTGATTTCAAATTGTTTAATATTTTCTGAGTCAGGTTCACTAACATCAGAGTTGGTGTTTTCTTCTATCATATTTACAGATGCTTGAGGAGTGTCAGGAGCTACTTGTCGAATAGTCGCAGAACTAACCTGAAGTCTACTTAATTGATCTTTTAATGTATTTACAAATTCTTTTTTACTTGACTGAGAAATTTGGTAAGGTTTAAACATGTGAGATTTTACTATTTCTTTACCTTTTATATTTTCCATAACTAAAGGTTTATCTTTGAGCATATGTTCTATACGTTTTAATTGTGAGTTTAAACAAATTAAACTTGCATTACTAAAGTTATTTTGTTCAATTACCTTTTTATTCATATCATTATCTTGAGCAATTTTATAAGGTGCACAAATAATTTCATTGTCTTGATATTTTAATTTACTAATTGTTTTAGGAGGAAAATCACTTTTTAGGGTTTGTTCATTTACTATCCATTCTGGTCGTTTATCCCTAACAGTGATTGGATTTAAACTTTTATCAGGTTGTTTAACTAGTTCATACCAATCAAAGAATTTAATATCAGGTTGGTTATGTATTTTATATTCTAAATATTCAAGTTTTAATTCTTCAAAAGTATAAGTTTTTAATATGGTTTTCATTTTTAATAAATTTTTTATTTTAGAAACTTCTTTTATTAGATCTTTTTCAATATCATCTTTACTAAGAACATTTAATTCTCTATTTATTTCACTAACGTTTTCAGTGATAGCTGAAGCTGTTGGTGATTCTGGTGATGAGTTTACTAAGTTTGATTGTTGATTAACATAATTATCTACAGGGTTATAAACTGCCTGTGGAATAGAATTACTATAATCAACACCTTTCATTTTATTTGGAATGTCCGAGGTAGAATACCTAGGTTTGACTAAGGTTTGAATAATGGGTTTACTTTCAGGTTCTTTATATTTAGCATAAATCACAGAAGGTATGGATGAACTAGGTTTATCATTTTCATCCGTTGTAATAGAGGAAGATGACCTTGCATACCTCATACTGTGACTGCGATTAAATTTTAAAGTTACTTTACCATCTTTAAATTGTTTAATTTTTTGCAAATTGACATTTGGTTTTACTGGTTCTGGTTCAGGAGGAGGTACGACCCCTTCCAATATCCATTCATCTGGAAGAGTAATATCTTTCCATTGAATTGTTTTAGGTATCACCGTATTAGTTTTAGTCAAATCTGTTTGAAGAAATCTGGTTTCACCAATTTTAGGTTGTAATTTATATTTAGTACCAAAAGCTGAATTCATTGCCTTATAATGAATTTTATAAATTAAAGCTATAGGAATTGATCCTTGCTTCATTTTATAATTATGAGTTTTAATTTCCAAAACTATACTTTCTAAAATATTTAAATCATTTAATGAGACAGTCATATCTGGATAGACCTCAAAAGAGATCGGTCCTTCGCTTAAGCTAGTCTCAACTGATCCTAATAAAGAATCTTGAAAATTTAAAAATCTAGCATCTCTTACTACTGCAAGAATACTAGTATTTAATCCTTCTCTGGTTAAAGGTTTTATTCCAACTTGAATTAATCCTATATGAATATATTTATATTTTTTTACTTTTATGATGTTGCAAAGTTTTAGAAGACAAAAGAGTTATCCTTTCAAAAGGTTTACTTAGTTGAAAATCTCTTTCTTCGGTTTTAATAACATAATCAGTTTTAAATAAATTAAATTTAGAAATTTTATAAATTTGTTCTTTATCAACTTTAGGTATTTCCCATTCATCAATAGCTTTACTAAAATCCTGTAAAATTAATTCATTTCTATTTATTACCCTTTTAATTTCTGAGTTATCTGAGTCTTCAGATCTATTACTACTAGCCGATCTACATAATAAAGGATCCATTTTATTAGATAGCATAGATTTTAATGACAGTGGTCCGATTATACTAAACACCAAAGGAATCCGGTTATGATATCTCAAGAATTCGGCCAGGTTATACCCTTCAACTGCCCTACCAATTGGATTTTAGTAAAGCTATTGATGAATGGGAAATACCTAAAGTTGATAAAGAACAAATTTATAAAATTTCTAAATTTAATTTATTTAAAACTGATTATGTTATTAAAACCGAAGAAAGAGATTTTCAACTAAGTAAACCTTTTGAAAGGATAACTCTTTTGTCTTCTAAAACTTTGCAACATCATAAAAGTAAAAAATATAAATATATTCATATAGGATTAATTCAAGTTGGAATAAAACCTTTAACCAGAGAAGGATTAAATACTAGTATTCTTGCAGTAGTAAGAGATGCTAGATTTTTAAATTTTCAAGATTCTTTATTAGGATCAGTTGAGACTAGCTTAAGCGAAGGACCGATCTCTTTTGAGGTCTATCCAGATATGACTGTCTCATTAAATGATTTAAATATTTTAGAAAGTATAGTTTTGGAAATTAAAACTCATAATTATAAAATGAAGCAAGGATCAATTCCTATAGCTTTAATTTATAAAATTCATTATAAGGCAATGAATTCAGCTTTTGGTACTAAATATAAATTACAACCTAAAATTGGTGAAACCAGATTTCTTCAAACAGATTTGACTAAAACCAATACGGTGATACCTAAAACAATTCAATGGAAAGATATTACTCTTCCAGATGAATGGATATTGGAAGGGGTCGTACCTCCTCCTGAACCAGAACCAGTAAAACCAAATGTCAATTTGCAAAAAATTGAACAATTTAAAGATGGTAAAGTAACTTTAAAATTTAATCGCAGTCACAGTATGAGGTATGCAAGGTCATCTTCCTCTATTACAACGGATGGAAATGATAAACCTAGTTCATCCATACCTTCTGTGATTTATGCTAAATATAAAGAACCTGAAAGTAAACCCATTATTCAAACCTTAGTCAAACCTAGGTATTCTACCTCTGACATTCCAAATAAAATGAAAGGTGTTGATTATAGTAATTCTATTCCACAGGCAGTTTATAACCCTGTAGATAATTATGTTAATCAACAATCAAACTTAGTAAACTCATCACCAGAATCACCAACAGCTTCAGCTATCACTGAAAACGTTAGTGAAATAAATAGAGAATTAAATGTTCTTAGTAAAGATGATATTGAAAAAGATCTAATAAAAGAAGTTTCTAAAATAAAAAATTTATTAAAAATGAAAACCATATTAAAAACTTATACTTTTGAAGAATTAAAACTTGAATATTTAGAATATAAAATACATAACCAACCTGATATTAAATTCTTTGATTGGTATGAACTAGTTAAACAACCTGATAAAAGTTTAAATCCAATCACTGTTAGGGATAAACGACCAGAATGGATAGTAAATGAACAAACCCTAAAAAGTGATTTTCCTCCTAAAACAATTAGTAAATTAAAATATCAAGACAATGAAATTATTTGTGCACCTTATAAAATTGCTCAAGATAATGATATAAATAAAAAGGTAATTGAACAAAATAACTTTAGTAATGCAAGTTTAATTTGTTTAAACTCACAATTAAAACGTATAGAACATATGCTCGAAGATAAACCTTTAGTTATGGAAAATATAAAAGGTAAAGAAATAGTAAAATCTCACATGTTTAAACCTTACCAAATTTCTCAGTCAAGTAAAAAAGAATTTGTAAATACATTAAAAGATCAATTAAGTAGACTTCAGGTTAGTTCTGCGACTATTCGACAAGTAGCTCCTGACACTCCTCAAGCATCTGTAAATATGATAGAAGAAAACACCAACTCTGATGTTAGTGAACCTGACTCAGAAAATATTAAACAATTTGAAATCAATCCTATAAATTGTCATAGCCCTGACCTGGTATGTGGCAAGGCCAGCACACCTTAGGCAAATCCCACATCGGTTAAGTACGAGGGGGTGGTCCTGTACATAAGAGGGGTGGTTCCAGAACATGGTTGAGGCCTTTTGGGCGGGTTGCAAAGCCTGCCTGAAAACAAAACCGTGAGGGGGTACTCGTACGGGCTGGAGCCCCAAAGCGGACAATATTGACCATGGGCTGGGCTATGACAATTGGTATCAGAGCCGACCCTCGTTCCTCTGGCCGGTGGTGGGGCAAACCTCAGCGAGGACGCTGAGTCCCCAAGGGGGGGTGTATGTGGCAAGGCCAGCACACCTTAGGCAAATCCCACATCGGTTAAGTACGAGGGGGTGGTCCTGTACATAAGAGGGGTGGTTCCAGAACATGGTTGAGGCCTTTTGGGCGGGTTGCAAAGCCTGCCTGAAAACAAAACCGTGAGGGGGTACTCGTACGGGCTGGAGCCCCAAAGCGGACAATATTGACCATGGGCTGGGCTATGACATAAATCATCATAGAGAAATAGTAAATAGAGCACCAGACTTAGGAATTGTTGATAAACCTAATACTATATCTCAATTTAAATATAATGCTTCAACAATTTATGAATGGAACATAGATGGTTTAAGCGAATATAATATCTTAAGTATTTTACAACAAATGACAATGGCTGCAAATGCTTATAAAACACAGTCAATCATTTCTGATAAAGCTATAGCAGAAATCTTAATTGCTGGATTTACCGGCCAACTTAAAGGATGGTGGGATTATCATCTCACTGACCAACAACATTTAGAAATCCTAAATTCAATTCAAATAGATGATGAAGGTGAACCTATATATGATGAAAATGGTGAAGTAATTCAAGATGCAGTGTCATCTTTAATTCTCACTATTTCACTTCATTTTATAGGAGATCCATCACACTTAAAAGATAAAAATGCAGAATTACTTAGTAATTTAAAATGTAAACACTTAGGTGATTTTCAAAATTATAAAACGACTTTTCTCACTAGATTAATGTTAAGGGAAGACTCTAATCAAAGCTTTTGGAAAGAAAAGTTTTTAGCTGGGTTACCTTATTTCTTGGGAGAAAAGGTTAGAAATCATATTAAACAACAACATGGTCAACCTATACCCTATAGTAAATTAACCTATGGACAATTAATTAGTATAATTCAAAAGTAAGGTTTACAAATATGTCATGATCTAAAACTTCAAAGAAAGATAAAATATGAAATGCAGAAAACTAAAAAAGAATTAGGATCTTTTTGTAAACAATTTGACTATAGTATAACTTCTCCACAGAAATGTGAGGGCCAATGTTCTAAAACAAATAAACCTAAAAAATATTATAGAAATAAATACTCTACAAAACAATATAGGTCCACACCTAGTCAAGATAAATTTTATAGTAAAAAGAGAACAAAATCTTCTTATAAACATAAAAATAAACAACCTTCTAAATCTACAACTAAAACTTCTTATAAAAATTTGACTTGTTACAATTGTGGTAAAAAAGGGCATACATCTAAATTTTGTAAATTTAATAAAAGATTACATGAATTAAATTTGGAAGATAATGTTTTAAATAAAATTTATGAATTATATATTGATTCGGATTCTTCGGAATCTGAGATTAATGAAAGTGAAAATCAAATTGATGAATTAGGAACTACTACAAGTTCTTCCAGTTCATCAAAATTTTCTTTAAACATGTTATCTAAAGATCAAAGTAATTTATTAACAGTAGTTAATGGAATTGAAGATCAAGAAACTAGAGCTAAACTTCTTAAAAAACTAATAAAAAGTTTTGAAGACGAAGATGACATAAAAAATATTACTCCTAAAATTCAGTCTAATACTTATGATTTAACTACCATATTAAATAAAAATAAACCTAAAAAGGTCAATGTGGATGAATCTACTCAAGAATTATATAAAGAAATTAAGATGCTAAAAACTGAAGTAAAAGAATTAAAAACCCAACTTCAACAAAACTCTAAAAAAATAAAAAAACTAGAATCCCAACTTATTTCTAGTTCTTCCTCAGAAGAAGACGAACCAGATAATAATTTAAAAATAAATAAATTAGATGAAGATGTAGATTGTAATTTTCTCAATTTATTACAAGAAATTACTTCACGAAAATATTTAGTAAAAATAAACATTCAAATAAATGATTTTGTGATAGATGCAATTGCACTCTTTGACACAGGTGCAGATTTAAACTGTATAAAATCTGATCTAGTTCCTAAAAGATATTGGTTAAAAACTAGTGAAAAATTAAGTACAGCCAACAAATCTAAACTTGAAATTATAGGAAAAACAGATGCAATAATCATAGATCAAGCCTTAGAAATACACACAGTATTTTTACTTTCACCTCAGATAAATTATATGGTAATATTAGGCACTCCATTTATAAATCTCATCACACCATATTCAGTTAAAGAAGATTGTATTAAATTTAAAATAAAAAATTGCAAAGCTCAATTGGAATTTACGGAAAAACCTAAAAAGAAACAATTAAATTTGTTAAAAGCTCATTCTATTAAAATGTTAGAAATAAATTCTTTAATCAAATCTAAAGAAGAAGACTTAAAAGATTTGAAAAATAATGCATGTTTAAATAGAATCACAAACCAATTAAATTCTGATTATATCCAAAATAAAATCTCAACTCTAAAAAATTTTATGGAAAACAAATTATGTGCTGACCATCCAAATGCTTTTTGGAATCGTAAACAACACATAGTGGACTTACCATATGAAAAAGATTTTGATGAAAAAACCATTAAAACTAAAGCTAGACCAATTCAGATGAGTCCTGAATTGATTAACCATTGTAAAAATGAAATTCAAGATTTACTTAATAAAAAATTAATTTCTAAATCTCGAAGCCCATGGTCTTGTGCAGCTTTTTATGTAAATAAAAACGCTGAAATAGAACGAGGTGCTCCCAGATTAGTAATAAATTATAAACCATTAAATACAGCTTTAAAATGGATTAGGTATCCTATTCCAAATAAAAAAGATCTATTAAAGCAACTCTATAATGCAAATATTTTTAGTAAATTTGATATGAAATCTGGCTATTGGCAGATTCAAATTGACCCTAACGACAGATATAAAACATCATTTACAGTTCCATTTGGTCAATACGAATGGAATGTAATGCCTTTTGGATTAAAAAATGCTCCTTCTGAATTTCAGAGGATCATGAATGATATTTTTAACCCATATTATAAATTTTGTATTGTTTATATTGATGATGTGCTTATATTTAGTACAACTCTAGAAGATCATTTTAAACATTTAAAAACATTTTGTATGATCATCGAGAAAAATGGTTTAGCATTAAGTAAAGCTAAAATGGATTTGTTTAAAACTAAAATAAGATTTTTAGGACATCATATAGAACAAGGTAAGATTCAACCTATAGAAAGAGCACTTGTTTTTGGTGAAAAATTTCCTGATGAAATTTCTAATAAACCCCAATTACAACGTTTTCTTGGTTGTTTAAATTATGTAATTGATTTTTATCCAAATTTAAATTGCATGATAAAACCTTTACATAATAGACTTTGTAAAAATGCTGGTCCTTGGACAACTCAGCATACTCAACTAGTAAAAAAGATAAAATTATTAGTAAAAGAAATCCCTTACTTATATATTCCTGATCCTCATGTTTTTAAAATTGTTGAAACTGATGCTTCTAATATTGGTTATGGCGGCATTTTAAAACAAAAATTAATAGTAAAGAAAGAATAATCCAATATACTTCAGGTCATTGGACTTCAACTCAATTAAATTATTCTACCATTAAAAAAGAAATTTTAAGTATTGTTATTTGTATAAATAAATTTCAATCTGATCTTTTAAATCAAAAATTTTTACTTCGTATTGATTGTAAATCTGCAAAAGAAGTTTTGAAGAAAGATGTCCAAAACCTTGCCTCTAAACAAATTTTTGCTCGATGGTAAGCGCTTTTAAGTATTTTTGAATTTGACATAGAATATATTAAAGGTAATGATAATAATATTCCAGACTTTCTAACTAGAGAATTCTTACAGAACAATGGCAAGAAAGAAGGATAAAGGGAAAGAAATTAAACAAGATTCCAGCTCCCCAACTAAAGCTCTTTCTGAGCACTCTGAAGATCTTAGTAAAACCTTAAACACTAAAACCACTTCTCCTAAAGACCTTAAAAAATGGATTGAGGAACTTTCTCAATCTCCTGAAGTAATTAAAGCACTGCAGGGAATGGCATCCTCTTCTACAGAGGACCCAGGTATGTCTTCTAAATCTAAAGCGATCGTATCCGCTCATGATACGGCTACTCTGTCTCAAACGGTAGACAGTAAAGAGTTATCAAATCCGTTGATGGCTGTGGATTTGCCAAAAATCCAATATAAATCTACTGGTAATATACATAAATGGTTTGATAAAAATTTATTTGATTTTGAAATCGAAGTTGAAGATGGTTATAATCATAATAATCCTTGGCAAATTATAAAAAATTATTATCCTGAGAATTGGTTTTTCATGCCAACAGATTTGTCAAAACCTCAGGCCTATTACAATAATATATTATTAGATACTGAATCAGTAAACATCAAACATACTTTTGATAAAAATGGAATAATTTCTTATTCTTCTATAAAAATAAAACGCGTCATCCATCCTAAGGATTGGCCCGTATCTTCTTTAGTAACGCCAGTAAAATTTAAAGGATTGCATAAATATAATATGAGTTATAATTATTTTGATTATAAAAAAGCGTGGGATACGATATTTTGTCTTCAAAATCCCACCACTACTCATTCATGGTTAATATATTTTGATCAAAATATACGCACTGATTTAAAAATCCCAAATTGGTTTAAACGATGGTGGCAATTTAAAGGAATATCCGAGGAAATCATTCCTCATGATATCCATTATTTGTACCAGTTCTTTAAAACCCATTATAAACCTAAACCTGAAGAAGTTCATATTCCTTCTTTAATGTATTATTGTATGACCTTCTTTACTCCATGGGTATATCAATGGTATTTTGACTATCAGTATGTTCCAGGAAGCCAAATTCCCATGATAATAAAAAGACATAAAATAAAATGGTGGGGATCATTCAAGAATTCCACTACTGAACATAAAATTAGTCAATGGATCCGCAATAAATTATCCAGCCCATCTAAACCAGCTTTAACTTATGCCCATACATTAGCTATTCAGGATAACCCCCAGTTTGGTATCCAAAAAGCCCAATGTCAGGCCTGGTTAGTTGCAGCCAAAACAGCAGAAGAATATAGATTGATCTGTCAAGAGATGTCTGAACAACTCTCAACCAGTTCAAATCAGCCCATAAAACCATCCACCAGTAAAGCCCAAAGTGCATCCTCCAGTAAATCTTCAAACACTACACACCATAAAGGCAAGGGTAAAATCGTTTTACCATCATCCTCATCATCTAGTTCATCTAGTGACGAAAGTGATGACAGCGATATCATAAAAATCCAAAGTAAAGCAGGTAAAAAAGAAAAAGAAAGAAAAAAGAAGTTAAAACAGAAAGAAAAAATAAAAAGAAAAGAAAAGCTAAAAAAGAAAAAGAAGGACACATCATCGTCCTCATCTTATTCTGAATCATTGTAAACAGGCAGAAGGAACCTTATTCCTTCACTCTTTGTAAAACACCCAACCAAAGCGGCACACAAGTTTTTAGTAAAAGGCCAAAGGACAGCTCGGCACAACCAAAATCCACTCAGCTACAGTAAAGGTCCACTCGCCAACAGTAAAGGTCAACTTGGCACAGTAAAAGCAAACAGTAGAGATTCTCCGACAGAAACTACTGTTCACCAACAGTAAAAGCAAACAGTAGAGATTCTCCGACAGAGACTACTGTTCACCAACAGTAAAAGCAAACAGTAGAGATTCTTCGACAGAAACTACTGTTCACCAACAGTAAAAGTAAATAGTAAAGATTCCAAGATTTTTATTTAAGGGAGCCTTTTCCCCTTGTGAAGGGATCGCATGTAAACACCTAATATAGCATATACTTCAACCTAGGTGTAGTTATTCTCTCCCTAAACTATCTCCCTCCTTTTCCAGTTCGATTGTAAAGGATTCAAGTGTTGAAAGTCTTAAAATTATTGTAAGTTAAAACTAGCTTAAGTTTATCATTTAAAGTTTAATTTTTGTATTTAAATATTGTAATACTATTTTGTTATTTCAATTATTTAATTTAGTAAATATAAATTGCTACTTTTAAAGCCCTGTTAAAGGCTTCATTCTCTTCTCCCTCCACACTCTAACTTAGTTCTGGGGATCCCAGGCTAAGGTTGCAGGAACCCTAAACCTTAATTAAAATAAAATCAATTAAAATTGGTTGAGTTAATTGATAAATATTAAATTGATTTGAGTTTTGATTGTTGTATAAGTATGCTCTGTGGTTGCACCTTAGTGTGATCTTCCACATCAGAAATATCATTCTTGTATGTTCATAAACATATACTGTTCACTTACTGTTCAGATTAAAACATATACTGTTCATCTTTAAACAAATACTATTCAAATTAAAAATCTTTGGTATATCAGCTGGAAACACATAACCTCCTGGTGTTTATCATTGCACTTGATAAACAAGGGAAACTTTGTGCTACAACGCTACGTACCAAGATAATAGTAATGATTTATATGATTATAAATCCTATTGATAATAGTATATTATTTGACATATATATTAATGATATTTTGATTAATATGTATATTGATAATGATCGTTGTTTAGTTCATGCTTATATAGGTTTTAATATGTATGATATGTTTATTAATTTATAAATATTAAAATCAACTTAATATCTGAATCTGAGTAATTAAACGGTCCTTTCTCCTTTTGTAATATATATATAATTTTCTTTTTTTAAAGAATTAATCTCTTTAGTTTATCTTCCATTATTTCAAATAGCATACTAAAATATTACAAGTGGAATACTAAAATACTAAGGTCTCATCATACCTTTTTTCATTTTTCTACATTTGTACATTTTCATATATGAAAATCACTTTCTTCTATTCATTTTTATTTTTGTTGCAAAACTCACATTAACTCTTTGTTTTTAACTTTGTGTTTCATTGAGATGTATGATTGGCAGAGTTTTTCAAATTGCATCAAAAAGTATTTACACCTCATTTTTGGTTAATTGCATTCTTTAAGTTATTGTGAATCATTGGACAACAATAGGCTGGTTTAAAATCGGGCGATAGGAGTGCCTAACACCTTACGCTATTGTACCTAACTCTCGGACCCTGTCTCTAGTTTAAAACCGAGTTAATTGATTCCAAAGAATCAATTAATTCGAGAATTTTTTCATAATAAGGATGGTGACTCCAAAATTAATAAAACCCTTACCAAAGTAAGAGAACCATTTTTCGAGGATAAACGAATGAATTAAATAAAGAAAAATAATTTACTAAATAAAATCAACCAAGCCCGTTCGACTCGATTCTTTCCAATTCCAGTTTTGGTAAAATCACATGTCCTCAGAATCTATTTTCTCAACTTAAAAAGCATAAAAATATAATTAAAGGGATCTTCAAAAGGATAAATGAACATATTTTCTCCAAATAAAATGCATTAAAAATCTAAATAAATGGATAAACTAGGAATTTTAAGTTAAAATGAGGCTAATATAGGAAATCTCATTATTTCCCCCTATTGTCAAATTTATATATAGTATACATATGTAGATAGATAGATTTAGTTATTAAAGAAATATACATATCACTAGTGGCTGATTATAAATACTTTTTTTATTAATATAAATTTTGTTTGAAAAAAAAAAGTCGGAGACATAAATAAATTTAATTTAATTGATCAATATATATATATATATATATATATATATATTTCTTTTTATGAAAAATTAATCTCCTTTGTTTATCTTCCATTATTTCAAATGGCATATTAAAATATTGCAAGTGGAATACTAAAATACTAAGGCATCATCATACCTTTCTTCATTTTTCTACATTTGTACATTTTCATATATTAAGATCACTTTCATCTATTCATTTTTATTTTTATTGCAAAACTTACTTTAACTCTTTGTTTTCAACTTTGTGGTTCATTAAGATGTATGATTGGCAGAGTTTGTGAAAATTGTATCAAAAAGGATTTACACCTCATTTTGGTTAATTGCATTATTTAAGTTATTGTGAATCATTGGGCAATGATAGGCCGGTTTAAAACCGGACGATAGGAGTGCTAACACCTTCTGCTATTGTAACTAAATCCCAGACCCTGTCTTTGGTTTAAAATCGAGTTAATCGATTCCAAAGAATCGACTAATTCGAGAATTTTTCCCTAATAAGGATGATGACTTCAAAATTAAAAAAACTAGCAAAGTAAGAGAACCATTTTCTGAGGATAAAAGAACAAGTTAAATAAAGAAAAATAATTTACTAAATAAAATTAATCAAACTCGTTCAACTCGATTCTTTCCATTTACATTTTTGGAAAAATCACATGTCCTCATGATCTATTTTCTCAACGTAAAAAGTGATAGCCTCACAAAGCAGGCAAAATTGTTAAGTTATAATTGCATGATTTGCATGATTGTGTGTTTGTTTTTATACATTTGACATTTCGTTTTGTTGTTTTTCGTTAAAGTTTTTTTAGAAATGAATTTGAATAAAGGATTGAAAAAGGCTTGTTTTTAAGAAGAAAAAGATAAAAAATTTGACTATGGGAAATGAGTTTTCTGCTAAGAAATTCGCAACCGCTAATGAGGTCACGCTGCATGGGAAAAGATAGTAATTCGCAAGCGCAACCTATATATGCGCGAGCGCGATCTGTATGGTAGAAGGTCTAGAAAGCATTAGGTAGAACTCGCGAGTGCGAAAAACAGTAAAAGAGTACCAACCCAAACCTCATGAGCACGACATTATATCTTGCGAGCGCGATGAGCACTCCAAAAGAGGCAGAAGATCATAAGTAAAGATTGCAGGCGCGACCTTTAAATTTTTGAGCACGAGTCGCTTTTCCAGAAGACTCCAACTACTACCTTTTTACCAGAAAGTTGTGTCCTTCTGTGAACGGATCAGAATTTCTCCCATCAGAAGTCAGTTGAAGCACCCTTTGGCCAGCCAATCACCTTCATAACTAATATCCTCTTCCTCTTCTATAAATTGCAATCCAAATTCAGAGGGAAGGATATATAGAAAAAAAAGAGGAAAAAAATAGAAGAAAAATGTAGAATAAGAATACAGTAGAAAATAATAAAGTAGTACTTAGAAATAAGTTGACGAGAATCACTTATTATTGTTTGTGCAAAGAACATCAAGGAGTTCCTCTAGGTGTGACGCCCTCCGGAGGCTTGAGTTTGATTGCTTATATCTTTCTCTTGTTTTATTAAAGACTTTTTGTATGTCGTGCTTCATTATTTTCTATGCAAAGCAACAATATTATTTGGTTTCATTCAATAAAAGTTTCTTTAAGTTATCTTTTGGTCTTTGTATAATCAAGTTTACTTAATTATATTCTCACAAAAAAATAATTCAGTAAAGATCAAAGAGATAGAATTCAGTTAGTTGGGTTTGCATGTGAATCTTTAATTTGGTTTGTTAAAGTTAAGTCTATCTTATTGAAATAATCAAAGAATAAGAACTGGGTTTAATATTTGATAAACTGAGGCATTTGTTGTATGTAGAGATACATATGATAAATAGAGTAATTCTATATCGAGAGGTTGAATTATACTTTACCACATGTGATTAGAGAATCGTTTATTGCATGTTACACGTTTTGCTATAGAAAAAGAAAATTTATTGCATGATCAATTCTTCTAAGTATTCTACTATATCTTTATCAATAGAATTAAGTAGTATATTTAGTTAAAGTTTAAATAGAATCATAGTTTAATCAATTCATGTTTTATTGCTGTATGTTAAGGATAAAGTAGTAAAGTGGGCATAGCCTGTTCCTTGTGGATTCGATCTTTTTATTACTACGTTGCGATCCGTATACTTGCGGGTAATCAAGGGGTGCAACAAAAATCATAAAAATATAACTAAAAGGATCTTCGAAAGGATAAATGAACATATTTTCTCCAATAAAATGCATTAAAAATCTAATTAAAAGGATAAACTAGGAATTTTAAGTTAAAGTAAGGCTGATATAGGAAATTTCATTATTCTCCCATATTGTCAAATTTATACATAGATAGATACGTAGATAGATAGATAGATAGATTTAGATATTAAAGAAATATACATATCAGCAGTGGCTGATTAGAAAAACTTTTTTTATTAATATAAATTTTATTTGAAAAAAAAAATGTCTGAGACATAAATAAATTTAATTTAATTGATCAATATATATATATATATATATATATATATATATATATATATATATATATATTTCCTTTTTTGAAAAATTAATCTCTTTTGTTTGTCTTCCATTATTTCAAATGGCAAACTAAAATATTACAAGTGAAATACTAAAATACTAAGGGATCATCATACCTTTCTTCATTTTTCTACTTTTGTACATTTTCATATGTTAAAATCACTTTCATCCATTCGTTTTTGTTTTTTTTGTAAAACTTACATAAACTTTTTGTTTCCAACTTTGTCTTTCTACTTTTTCCATAATTCTTAACTTTATAGCTTTTATTACTGTAGCAAATGGCACTTACCTTCTTTACCGGTCGGTTTGTAATAATTATTTTATTACTACTAACCATGTATCCCTATATAATTGAATTATAAAAATATTAAAAATACCACTTAAATGCATAACACCATAAAACTTGTATTTTTCAAATCAAAATAACATAATAATAAAAATATCAAAATTTAAGTTATAATAATTTTCAAATCATTCATTATATTCATATAAAACATAAAAATATTGGCGCACTATAACATATTTCTGTATTTTTAAACTTAAATTATATTTTTATATTATTTTATTAGTTAAGTAAAAAAATAAGGATAACTAATTTTAAACACTGGGGACACAATACTAAAGTAGATCTTTCAAGAAAGGATCAGATTGAATAAAGTAACTGTACGAAACAGAAAGGGATACTTGAGCACTTACTGGAAGACGAGTTAGAAGTATTGGATAATACGGTTATGTAGCAACGTGAGGGGCAAGGAAGACTGTCTTTTAGGGATACCTTAGTGCATAACCCTAACTCCCATGATAATATGGAGGGGACAAGAGATATGGCTAGGGACTTTGATGATGAATACAGTGAAGATGAGGATGATGGGTTGCATGGGGATGAGGATGAATTGTGTCCTACTATTACCCTTACAAAGGAGGAGAAGCAACGTCTGCGTAGACCTTTGAGTCACACTTTAATAATAAAAGTGCTTGGGAGATCAATTGGTTATACTTTTCTTTCCAAACGTATTAAGGAACTGTGGAAACCTAATTCACCTTTTGAAATTGTTGCCCTGGATAGTGGATTCTTTATCGTTAAATTCAATAGTCTGGAGGATTATGAGCATGTGCTTTTTGGAGGGCCATGGATGATCGCAAACCACTATTTATCAATGAGGCGATGGCATGTAGAGTTTGATCCCTATAATGCGATTCTAGAGCAGCTGACAGTTTGGATCCGGTTTCCATATCTCCCTATAGAATACTATGATGAGGACTTTTTGATGAAGGTTGGTTCAAAAATTGGAAAACCTATGAGATTTTACCATAGCAACAGTCTTGTCAGTGTGGGACATTATGCGATGATGTGTGTGGAGGTGGACTTGACAAAGCCCCTAGTAGCTAAATTTCGAATGCATTGATGAATCAAACGGATAAAATATGAGGGTCTGTAATTAATGTGCTTTGCATGTGGCCGATATGGTCATTCAATAGATGGATACCCTACAAAGAGAATGGAGGAGAAGGGGAAGTAGGATGCAACAGAGAATATTCATAAGAATAATGGTCCTACACCAAAAGAAACCATTCCTGAGAACATGCCCATTAACCCGACAGTGGTGGAGGATTACGACAAATGTATATTGGTTTAAAAACATAGCAATAGGAGGAGAAATAACAATGGAGCCAATAGAGGCCAGTCAGGGAATAATAGACTTGTGCCAAGACCTAATAATATGATTGATAAAGGAAAGGGAGCTCTTGCTACAAATGGAAATCATTTTCCTTCCTTAGATGAGGTAGAGCAGGATCCTCCAAACGTCTTTGAAGACCCTGCCCCTCCTATGCATGCCATTTACCACATAGCGCTCCTAGGGCAGTAGTCGTGTATCCAGTGGAAGGGGTGGCATTTCTTATAAATCCAACACCTCTCAATTTATTCCAATGGCTGATGGGAGACAGAATAAGGTGTTGTCTAAGACTATAGCACGTCCAGGTAAGTCCACTAGTGAAGGGACATTTCGTCGTGCTGCAGCTTCCTCTGAGCATGTGGTAATAATGGGAGGTTAGAATAATGTGGAAGGTACGAGGATGGTGGTCTCAAGGGATACTTCATTAGTTGGGCTGACTGTGAGCCCCCTCCTGAGTGCCATGGGAAAGATATGAAGGATGGAGTCTAATAGACAAGCTCATTGGTCGGTTCGTCAAGGAACTGGTAGGAACTCGTCACGATTCTAATATGGAACCCCAAGATCATCATGGAACTTAGACCTCTCCACCAATTTGAACTAGTAGAATTAACCACCAAGTAATCATGATTTTGATTTGTTCTTATACCTAAGAACTCAACTCAAAAGTATTTAAAGAGAAAATCCCACAATATCCCCTTTAAACCCAATTGGAATTAGATGTTCAAAAACATAAAAAATAGGAATTGAATCTGAATAGCAATTGAACAAATCAATTACAATCCGAACAAAACCTTATGTATAAAGATAAAAGAAGGCAAAACCTCACTTTCATTAATCTGAAATTATCCAAAATTCCATGTCTCAAAGATGATCATGATAGCCCTTTAATAAGTGTTTAACATCAAAAAGAGGAAAATCAAATGACTTTGGACAAAACAAAATGGGCCAAGCTCCTAACAAAGCAAAAGAAGCCTAAATAGACTCTAAACACTTAAAACCCAAACTCAAATAAAATAAATCCAAACCCATATAAACGAACAGATTTACATCCCCATAAAAATACATACAAGCCCAAAAACCCAAGTTCACAAAACTATTTGTTTTTAAGTCCAATAAGATTAACATTTTGGCATCCTCCAAGTTACCATATGTGGACTTGCCTAAATTGGACAATCCATTTTCAACCCAATTTCGCACAAAAAGCTGAAGTTGCTCCCTTAGATGCTTGGCTCGTGATCTCATGATTGGACCCGATAAAACTTCCATATCTAGAAGACCATCCAATTTTGACTTGCTTTGCTTGGAAATGTCTTGAACAAATCTAGAATCATTATTGACACCATTTCCTTGTAATTTGACACCATCTTCCATGTTTGGAAACATTTCTAAAATTTGTTCCAAATCACTTCTTAAGCTTTCGTATGCTTTTAGGGACAGCATTTGCATCAGGTTCCTTTTTTCCTTGATTATGGCTTGTTTTAGCGCTTATGTGTATCAGGTTGGCTCTTTGGAGCGCTTTAATTGTATGTGGTGTGTTTAGAGTCGCCACCTTAATTTATTTTTATTTTTGGGGAAAATATAAGGGAAAAACCTCGTGATTGACTCCATTTTAGTTTGCCATAAGGATCAAATGCACTAGCCTCGAATCGTTGGGTTCGGGGTCTAGGTTTTCATCTTCTTTCGATTTAAATCAATGGTTTGGGTTTTAAGCGAGAAATCAAAATATCATTTGCGTGGATGATAGTTATAAGATGCATGAACATACTAATAATGCATGAAAATTATAGACAAACACTAGAAGCATAAATATTGAAAAATGTGTAATTAAGAGGGGAACCCGACTCTAACCTCGTTTATTGAAGATTCTAGGTCATGCGACACATTTCCCTAGATCCCGACCAGTCAGTTTGGTCGATAGACCCATTACCTAGGTTGAAATTTGTAGGTATGCCTTCATACCTCATTCGTATGAGGATTAGGGCGCACAAAATTCTACCATCGATCTAGATGGTAGGGTTTTTGAAGGTTCCACTCTTAGAGTGGGCTTAAGAGGGGTACCGGGCAGACTGGGTATAACATCCCTTCCCGGTCCACCCGTTAACCCGAATGAACCGAGCCGAGACGCTACAATCTGGTTGAACCTATGTCCTGTCATGCTAACATCATTCTGTATGTTAAATATTATGTCATGTTGTTGCTTTATACATCATTTATATATAGGTATTTACTTAATAGTCACAAGACATTACACTATTTTCCAAAATGAAATGGGCCCAACTATGTGCCCCTTACATGCCACATAACCAAAATATCAAAATGAGTAGCTACCCTAAGGACTGGGTCTTCAAAATATGAACTGCAGTTGTTGTAAAGATGACTCTCTATGGTCCAGACCAAAAACCTACGAGTTAAAACAGGTAACTCCTTGAGAAAATAAAGCTCAATGGATATCTTAACTTAACAAGAACCAAATAAATAAACATGTAATCACACATATCATTACACTTTCATGATCTTACCTGCTGTTCATTATGCTGTATGAATTATGCAACTTTTATTAAACATCATATAATTTATAAATAATAATATCTCATAATTGTATGCCTCCATAAGGTTACAGTGAAACCTAAGTGATAAGAAGAACTGTATGAAACTGGATGAATACTGTATGGCTGGGCTGCTATGACCCGTACATAATCATATCCACTCAATGGCCTATAGCCAGAGTACCACACTGCCTGGGGCGCAGATCTGCTATCCTATGTCACGACATAGTCTTATCTACGTGGTTTCTACCTAACCTCAGTAAAGCATATTGTCTGTATTTCAATAATACAATAAACATATTAAATTATTCATAAAATGCATAAACCATATTATTTACCTTTATGCTATCTCATTCTGTACGTTGCTAACCTGTTTCCATGCCTTTCGAGGATTTCATAGACAACTACAAGTAATCTCTAATGAGTAATAATGCAAACAATTGATAACTTGTAAAGGAACTTGCATGGAAATAATCTAACTGTTGCACTCGCGACGCAACTCTTACTAATCTTTATGTAACATAATTTATACCATTCAGACTAAGGAAATTCTTGATTTTGATTTAAGTTAACTCAAAAGGTTAAATTCAGTAAAAATCTTAGGCTGAATGAATCTACATATGCATCCCAACATCATTTCTAATGTAGCCTTGAAATCTTCCAGGGTAGCCTGTACATATTTCACAAATTCTAGCATAACTCTTTCGAAATAAGTCTAATTTAGGTAATTCTAAATTCTATGGTTAGCTAACACGTTAGGGTACAAATATGTCTTCTATCACATCTCCTAAATATGTTGGTAAAGTAATCAAATATTGAGCTAAAGTAGCAATTTCAAGTCTGCCCAGCCTTTGGTTTCCAGCCTGCACAGTTTATACCATTTTGGTCATTCTTTCAATTTATAAGTCCAATTTAGGCAATTATAAATTCTATGGTTAGCGAACACATTAAGGTACAAATATATCTTCTATCACATCTCTTAAATATGTTGGTAAACTAGTCAAATATTGAGCTAAAGTAGCAACTTCGAATCTGTCCAGCTTTTGGTTTCCAGCCTGCACAGTTTGTACTATTTTGGTCATATCTTTCAAATTATAACTCCAATTTAGATGATTCCAAAGCTCATGGATAGCTAAAACATAAAGGAAAAAAATACCTTTTTTATACTACTTCCTAATTCCATCGTTAAACAGGTTCAAATTCAGGTTGAATGTACTGGTCAGTTTTCCAACAAACCTATTTCAGCATGAATTCAATATCTAGTTCATTTATTCAATTCATCCCATGCTTTATCAACATTCTCAGACCTATTACTCAACATTTCAGCAACATATCTTCTCACTATCATCACACTACACATATTCTCATGAAAAAAAAAAATTGGTAAACTAAAAGAGATATCAAACCTTCAACCAAAAAGCTTTAAACCTTCTTCTTAGCTTCCTTTTTCTTCTAACTTTGAGCTCACCTCTCCTATACATAATAACATCTTATTAATCCAAAATATCACTAAATTATGAAATTCAAGAAATTCAACTTACTTCGATAGAGTTATAGGTTGAATTTAATGCTTGAATACCATTAGAAATGATGGAGAAAGTTAGGTTGAATATGATGGTAGATGAAGGAGATGAAGATGACGATGAAGGAGAAGATGGAGAAGGTAAAGTGAAATGGAATTTTCGGGTAACCTCTGAATATATCTGCTAGTATGTTAAAAATTACCAAATAGTACCTAAATTTTCAATATTTTACAATTTAATACCTAAACTTTATACTTTAGTTCAATTAGGTCCTAATTCTTATACTTTTATTTCAATTGAGTCTAAATCTTTATGTTTCATTCAATTAAGTCCAATTCTTTTATTTATTTAATTTAAATCCCATTCTACCTCACTCTGGAATCTAATGGCTCGAACCGGGTTCTGGTTCGGTCCAACTCGACTCGACTCGCTAAATGCAACGACTCGATTCAGTAGGATGTCACAGTTCTCCCCTCCTAAATAAAAAACTTCATCCCGAAGTTTACCTATTGTAAACAAATGCAGATACTGTTGTCGCATGGTTTCTTCAGATTCCCAAGTTGCTTCTTCTATTTTATGATTCCTCCAAAGAACTTTTACCAATGTTATTTTCTTGTTCGCAATTCTTTAATTTCTCTGTCTAGGATCTGAACTGGTTCTTCATAATTAAGATCTTGGTGAATTTCAATATCTTCTGCTGATAACACGTGTGATGGGTCTGATCTGTATCTCCTTAACATTGATACGTGAAAGAAATTATGAATTCGATCTAATGTCTAAGGTAACGCTAGGTGATAGGCTAATGGTCCTACACGTTCAACAATCTCGTATGGACCAATGAACCTAGGACAAAGCTTACCCTTTCTTCCAAACCTTAGGATCTTTTTCCATGGTGAAACTTTTAGAAGTACTTTATCACCGACCGTATACTCAGTTTCCTTTCTCTTTAAATCAGCATAGGACTTCTGTCGATCACTTGCTTCTTTCAACCGTTTTTTGATGATTTCCATTTTGTCTTTTATTTCTTGAACCAATTCTGGACCCAGAATCTTCTTCTCGTTAAGTTCTATCCAACACATAGGTGTCCTGCATTGTCTGCCATACAACGCTTCATATGGTGCCATCTTAATGCTCGATTGATAGCTATTATTGTAGGCGAATTCCATAAGATGTACATATCCAGCTGCCTTCAAATTCTATAACACATGATCTCATCATATTTTCCAGGATTTGAATTACTCTCTCTGACTGGCCATCTGTCTGATGATGAAATGCAGTTTCGTTCCTAATGCTTCCTGCAGTTTACCCTAGAACTTTGATGTAAACCTTAGATCACGATCAGATATAATGGATGATGGAACTCCATGTGGTCGAACTATTTCTCTAACATAAATTTCTGCTAACTTGTCCAGAGAATAGTCCATCCTGACTGGTAGAAAGTGCGCAAACTTGGTTAATCTGTCTACAATTACCCATCCTAACTGGCAATTGATGTTCTGCTTTTACTTGTTGACATGTCAGATATTTTGTTACAAAATTTTTGATGTCTTTCTTCATACCCGGCCACCAATAGCCTTTCTTCAAATCTTGATACATCTTAGTACTGCCTGGATGCATTGTATATGGACTCTTGTGAGCTTCATGTAGAATCTTCTATCTAATCTCCCCTGCCTGTGGTACAGCAACTCTGTTTTCGTAGAACAATACTCCACTGCTATCCAATCTGAATTTCCCACCATGGTCTTCCTATACTTGTTTAACCCATATTGCTATTTGCTTATCTTTCTTCTGTGCTTCTGCAACTTCCTGAACCCAAGATGGCTGTACTTGCATCTGTGCTAGAATAGCTCCCTACTGTTGCATCTTCATGCTGATTCTCATTGATCTCAAAGCATACAATGATTTCCGGCTAAGGGCATCAGCTACCACGTTAGCTTTGCTTGGATGGTAATTAATGACATAATCATAATTAGCTAGAATCTGTAACCACTTCTGTTGTCTTGAATTCAAGTCTTTCTGTATCGGTAAATACTTTAAACTCTGATGATCTATGTAAATGTAACACTTTTCACCGTACAGATAATGCCTCCATACTTTGAACGCTAGAACAATGGCTGCCAGTTTTAAATCATGGGTTGGATAATTCAATTCATGTGGCTTCAACTGTCTGGATACATAAGCCACCACTTTCTTGTCTTGCATTTTGAGTACACATCCTAACCCAGTATGAAAGGCATCATTGTAAATCTCAAATTCTTTACCTAACACTGGCTGGGTCAACACTGATGCTTCAGTTAACTTTTTCTTCAAAGTTTCAAAACTCTGCTGACACCTATCATCCCATTGGAATACAACCTCTTTCTTCAACAATCTTGTTAATGGTGATGCAATGATGGAGAATCCCTTTACGAACCTTCTGTAATAACCGGCTAAACCCAGAAAACTTTGAACTTGAGTGACATTCCTGGGTGGTCTCCAATCAACAATAGCTTCAATCTTCTTAGGATCCACTCCGATGCCCTCCGATGATACCACATGTCCTAAGAAAGAAACTTCTTCTAGCCAAAACTCACACTTACTGAACTTGGCATACAGTTGTTTATCCCTTAGTGTCTGAAGGACAATCCGCAAATGTTTATTATGTTCAACCCTGTCTCTAGAGTAGACCAAAATGTCGTCTATAAACACCACCATGAACTGATCCAGATATGGATGAAACACGCGGTTCATAAGATCCATGAAAACCACCAGAGCATTTGTGAGACCGAATGGCATTACTAAAAATTCATAATGACAGTATCGGGTCTTGAATGCAGTCTTGGAGATATATTCTTCCTTTATCTGCAGCTGATGGTATCCTGACCTGAGACCGATCTTAGAAAACATGCCTGCACCCTTTAGCTGATCAAACAAAACGTCGATTCGAGGCAACGGATACTTATTCTTAATTGTCAGCTTGTTCAGCTGTCTATAGTCAATGCACAGTCTGAGTGATCCATCTTTCTTCTTTACGAATAACACCGGTCCTCCCTAAGGTGATACACTGGGTCTAATGAAGCCTTTGTCTAATAACTCCTGCAGCTGAACCTTCAACTCTTTTAACTCTGCTGGTGCCATTCTGTAAGGTTCTGCTGGTGCCATTTTGTAAGGTTCTGCTGGTGCCATTCTGTAAGTTACAATTGATACTGGTGCTACTCCGGGATAGACATCTATGGTAAACTCCACTTCTCTCCTTGGTGGTAACCCTGGTAAATCTTCTGGAAACACGTCTGGACTCCTGTAGCTGAATCTTCAACTCTTTTAACTCTGTTGGTGCCATTCTATAAGGTGCAATTGATACTGGTGCTACTCTGGGCTAGACATCTATGGTAAACTCCACTTCTCTCCTTGGTGGTAACCCTGGTAAATCTTCTGGAAACACGTTTAGATAATCACATACTATTGGTATGTCTTACACTTTTGATTTTTCTTTCTCTACTTTCAGTGCACATACCAAGTATGCTTCACAACCCTTCTGAATCAATCTCTTTGCTGCCATGGCTGATATTACATTACCCAAAAAATCTCGCTGTTTCCCGAAAAACTATAATCTCTTCCCCTGCTGCTGTATATAATGTCACCCTTTTCTTTGCATAATCAACTATAGCATGATGTCTAGATAGACAATCCATACCCAGAATAACATCAAATTCTCTGAATGGCTACTCCATAAGATCTCTTGGAAACTCCTTTCCATGAACAACAACTAGACATCCTTTGACCACTGTATGGGTTATTACTGCATCTCCTAATGGATTAGTAACTAAAATACCCTAACTCACATGCTCAACTGCTAACCCTTTAACCCATTGTTTAGGTATACTGATGTATGAATGTGATGATCCAGAATCAATTAAAGCATAAATTGTATGATCAAATAAAGAAACCTCACCAACTATGACATCTGGAGCTTCCTCATCTTTCTTGGCTCGCATGCATAGACCCTGGCTGGAACTCTGGTATCGGGTCTGTCCACAGTCTCTGACTGTTGTCTCTGCCTCCGGAGGTCTCACCTTTACCCCGACCTCTACCTCTGCCTGCTGTGAACTGTGTAGGAACTTCTGCCCTCTTCGGACAGTCCTTCTTCTGATGGTTTGATGCTCCGTATATCCAGCATCTATCAGTCACCATCCAACAATCTCCACCATGCCGTCTGCCACAATGCTCACAAGGTGGAAAAGTATAACCTTCTGACCCTACACCTCTACTGGTGCCTCTACCAACTCCTCTGCCTGAACCTCTACCACCACCGGCAGAACTAGCCACGACTGATGCCGCTGGCGCGTTAGCACCCTTAGCTGTGCCTTGGCTAAAGGGAGGCCTAGGACCAGCTGAAGTACTAGTGTGAATACTCAAATTTTGAGGCTCAAAAAGCCAGTTTTCCCGGCTGCGGCGGTGGTGGCCGCCTTTAAAGGATGCGGTAGCCGCCGGCGACAACGGCTGCAGTCGCCTGTGAATACCCATTATTTTGAGGCTCGAAGAGCCAATTTTCCCGGACTGCAAACAGTCCGGTCGGACCGGAGGTCATTCAAAAAGTTCACCGGAAGTGTGCCAATATGGTACTTGAAATGTCCGAAAAATTACGAGGATCACGGAACTGGTCTCGGAATATTTTTTGGAGGTCCGGAACTCCCGGAAAAGCCTCCGGAACGAAAAAAGAAAAAAAGAGAGGGGAAAAGGCACACGTGCCAGCCCAGGCCAGGCGGGCACGCCCGCCCAGCATGGGCGGGCACACCCGCCCAAGCCTGGCGAGCGCGCCCGCCCAGGCCAGGCGGGCACACCCGCCCAGCCCAGGCGGGCAGGGGCGCCCGGGGTCGCGTTTTTTTTCCTATAAAAAACGGCTCTGGGGCTCCGTTTTGAGACACTCAGTTTGTGTTGACGGACGCTCCTTCTCCCTTACGCTCCTTGCGATTCTTTACTGCTTTTCTGCATTTTTATTTAGCTTTATTATTTCTTGTTTTGCTATTTGGTCATTTAAGATTAAATTAATTAATATTCCCTTAACAAGGAGCTTAACCTGGAGTTAAGAAGTGGTCGTCGATTAAATCAGGTACATGAACTAAAACTCTGCCTATTTAATTTTAGCATGTCATACATTCTTCTCTTCTACTCCTAATAATTCTATGACTGCATAAATGCATTCATGACATCTTTAGGCAAGTAAATTGCCTCAATTAAATAAATTTAGGCTAAATGCCCGGTTAATAAATAATCGTGGTATTAAAGCCTGAACCCGACAATATTGGCTTAAAATACCTAGTTAATTAATAGCTATGGTATAATCGCCTTTATTTCGAACAAATCTGGCTTAAGTCCAATTAATCAATAATTGTGGCTAAAAAAGCTTTAATTCAAACACGTTTTTCCCGGCAATAAATTGCCTACATTACAATTCGGTTAACCGAATTTCGGCAAATACATTGCCTATAAATTAGACTAACCATTTTTGCGACAAATCGCTTAAATCAATTCTTTGGCTAAAAGCCTTCAAATTAATCAATTTATTTTGGCTAAAAGCCTTAAATCAACCATTTGGGCGACAATCGCCTAAATAATCATCTTTTGGCAAACAGATTGCCTAAATCAACCTCTTTTTGGCTAAAAGCCTTCAAATTAATCAATCTTTTGGCTAAAAGCCTTCAAACAATCATTTTGGCGACAATCGCCTAAATCACATCAACTTTTGGCAAAAATTGCCTAAATCAATTCATTTTGGCTAAAAGCCTTTAATCAGTCATTTTGGTGACAAACGCCCGAATAATCACTTTTGGCAAACAAATTGCCTAAATCTTTTGGCTAAATGCCTTCCAATACCAACTTTTGGCACAAATGCCTTAATCACTTTGGCGACAAATCGCCTAAGCAATTTTTGGCAATAAATTGCCTAAATCACATCAATTTTTGGCAACAATTGCCTAAATCAATCTTTTTGGCTGAAAGCCTTAAATCAACATTTTTGGCATCAAATGCCTAAAAATCAATCAAGTCTTTGGCAAAATGCCTAAACAACATGCACGAAGCATACACACACTCATGCATAAAGCATACCCACTCAAAGCCCTTTCAAAAAGGCCTATCGAACTACGTTGACTTTGATCTTCCATTCAAATGGAAGTACGTAGGCACGTTTGGGATTTACCCCGGGCGGCAAGTCAAATCACATAAACATTTTCATTAGTCCAATTATTTCATCTTACCTTGCAAAGCATTCATTTTTGGTTAGTTCATCAGCATGACATAGTCTCGGGATCCACCTCGGGTTCGTAGACCATGCCTTAAACATTTGGGATAATTAATCTAGTAACTAGGTTAATTAAAATTGGAGTCACTTAGGGTTTTTTCCTAGTTTACCCTAAAATAATTAAACAAGGTGGCGACTCATACATTCACGTGCATTTCTGCCCTTAGTCACATGCATTCATATGCCTATGATATTTGGGGGAGGGGTTCACAGTTTGGCGACTCTGCTGGGGACTTATGTAATCATTTTGCTTAAAGTGGACTACAATTGCTGTGTAAACTAACCAGCCCTTCTTTAGGGTTTTATTTTACTACGCTTTGTTTTGCAGGGTACCCTAGCAAAGATTAAATGTTCTTTCTTTAAGAACGCTTAATAAGGAGAATTTGGACACAATTGAATTTTACTTTAAATCATTTAAATTTGTTGATTTATTTGCACGATTGAGGATCTTTTTCTCCATTGCATAAAAAATGAATTTCAAATGAATTTCTTCTCTCTCTGTTCAAACTTCTGAGTCTGGATAGCAAGTAGCGCTGATCGACAGGTCTCTTTGATTATGTCGACGGACAGCCAAAGCGTCCTCCCTGTTACCGCAAACCGTCCCTAATCCTTTTGGGGATGGCCCATGAGTATGCGTACCGTTGGACCCACGCGAAACTCCTTGTTTCACATGTGGTTAGGTATATCCATACTCAAGGTTCAAGGGTCCCTTATAAGCCTATTCTCTATTTGTGTCATAGCCTATAGAACCTATCCTTTAGGACTGTATGCACCCAATGATGAGAATCATATCATAAATGAATTATGTTGTGATGTTGTGCGCATTCACACATTCATCCCATGCTTCACAAAAAAAAAACATTCCATTTCAAAGCTGGAAAATCACATTTTGGTCCCTGAGACCTGAAAAATTACGTTTTGGTCTCTAAGACCTAAAAAATTACATTTTGGTCCCTAAGACCTAAAAAATTCACATCTTGGCCCCTAAGGCCCTAAAATTCCCATTTTGGCCCCTAAGGCCCAAAAATTCCCAACTTGGCCCCAAAGGCCCAAAAATTCACATCTTGGCCCCTAAGGCCCTAAAATTCCCATTTTGGCCCCGAAGGCCCAAAAATTCCCATTTTGGCCCCAAAGGCCCAAAAGTTCACATCTTGGCCCCAAAGGCCCAAAAATTCCCAAATTGGCCCCAAAGGCCCAAAAATTCACATCTTGGCCCCTAAGGCCCAAAAATTTCCATTTTGGCCCTGAAGGCCCAAAAATTCCCAATTTGGCCCTGAAGTCCCAAAAGTTCACATTTTGGCCCCGAAGGCCCAAAAATTCTCATTTTGGCCCCAAAGGCTCAAAAACTCACATGTTGGCCTCAAAGGCCCAAAAATTCACATTTTGGCCCCTAAGGCCCAAAAAAAAAAATTCTTTGAGAACTTAGGGCCTTTCGAAAAGTCGAGGTGTCCAGCCTTAAGCACTCTCCCTTACATATCACATCCCATGGGGTCCTATCCTAGGTGTCCTAGCCTATCAACGCTACCCTACATTGTTTGGTCATACCACCCCACATCACAAGGGTCAAGTCCAAATACCTTACCCTTACACTACCCTACCTCACACTATTTCACATACCCTATGAAAACACCTTATATAGGATAGTCTAATCGTTTTGACTATATCCTTTCACAGGTACCCCTCCAAAGACCACCTGTACCCGAAACACCAACTGAGCTCTCACCCACAAGTCCAACAACCCCGACTGCACCAATGGCATCACTGTCTGACATCCAAAACCTCATGAACCAACTGGAAGCCAGAATGGAGGCTAGAATGAATGAGGCATTAGTTGCCCAGAGAACTGCCCTAATAGCTGAACTAGGTAGTGGTAATGGAATTGGGGCTTCAGCTGGGGGAAATGATCCTGCTGCTTCCAATCAGGGACCCGGTGCTGCACCAACGTCCTCAAACCCTGCCCTGGATGACATGCCCGCTAGAACTGCTTCTGAGTTGGAAGCTCAGAAAATGAGAGAGAAGCTGGAATTGTTGGAAAGGTCTATTACTGCCCTTAAGACACACAAGGAAGTGGTGGACATGGACTCCTTGTCCTTGTTCCCCGAAGCAAGATTACCTACAAAATTCAAGATGCCTAACATGGACAAATTTGACGGAACCACTTGTCCCAAAACGCACCTGAAAATGTATGTGGGTGCCCTCAACCCGTTTGGCCTGAACAGTGAGCTCCTTGCTCAGTTGTTTCAGCAATCTTTGACTGGTGCTGCATTAAGATGGTTTGTAAGCTTGGATCGTTCCAAAATGAAGAATTGGGAGGACATATGCAATGCTTTCAACAAGCAGTACCATTATAATATCGAAGTGGATGTTACCCGGAGGGAGCTGGAAACCACTAAACAAAAGAACAATGAGCCCTTCTCCTCGTTCCTTTCGCGGTGGAGAGCCAAAGCTGCTCAAATGATCAACCGACCCTCTGAACAGGAACAAGTTGACATAATAATCAAGAATTTACTGCCTGTCTACCAGTCGCAGCTTCAAACACAGTACTTGCCCACTTTCCAATCGCTCATTGCGACTGCAACTAAGGTGGAAGACTTAATCCAGTTGGGTCAACTCAAAGAAGACTCATACAAGAAGCAGAATCATGCTGGAATTTGAAAAACCGTCTACAAGACTTGGTTGACAATGGGTCCATCATCCCCAAGAGCAAGCTGAATATCAACCAATCCCTTGCCTAACCATGGGATTAATGCAAAAAAAAAATTGCTGAACAAGAATCGTTCGATCCTTTCGAACTTTTCTTAGAAATGAATGAAGTTTGTGTCTGAGAAGGTTGAGATCAAACCTCCAAAAGAACAAAGGAATTGTTCAAGACCAACAACAACCTGTCTGATCGATTTAAGCATCGAGAAGAACAAAGTCACTACAGTCAATCCAATCCTAGTCCATCACAGTCCACCCAGAGTCTATCTTTTAGGGTCTCGTTTTTCTTTTCATTTTCATTTCCATTCAATTCAAATTTGTAAATCTAAGTGTCTTTTGTATACAAATTTTGTCTTATCAATAAAAAGGGATCAGTTTACGTTCCAATCATGTTTATACTCTTTCCCTATCCTTTCCTGTGAAAGCACAAAAAAAAAAAAAAAATTCGAAAAAAATAATAATAAAAAAAAATGATGAAAAAAAAGATAATAAAAATTGGCAAAGAAAAATGCATTCATTTGCTCTGCATCAATCAAAGCTGGGGGCATCCTAAGAAGCACCATCAAAGGGGAAGTTTTGAAGGGTAATCATGGAAAGGATCCAGCAAAGGGTATGCAAAACTTCAAACAGTACCGAGGCAAAGCCGATTGAAGGGGTTAGGGCCAGAATGGTTTCTCTGAAAACCCAGGAATGGAAGATGCTCCGACAGAGAGGTGTCTGAATTTTGAGCTTAAAAGCGACAAAATAAAGAAGTTATGTTTGGAATTGGGTTGGGTCTGCACGAAGTCGCAATGCTATCCATACACTACTCAAGTCATCTCAAAATCAAGTTGCCTCAAAATTCTTTATGGAGAGGCCGCTTCTAAACAAGCAAAAGAAAAAATGGGTCAGAAGGAACTTCTGCACAAAAGAAAGAAATCAAGGACAAAGATACAGGAAATCAAGTTGTCAAAAACAGGTCAACTGCAAGCTCTCCGTTAAATTCAAGCCCATTAAGGGTAGATGACAAATCATTTCAGCCATAAGGACAAAGACCAAGCGGCTGCTCACATTTTGAAAAAGCAAGTTAAAAGAAGCAGTCATTTCCACAAATTGGATGACAACAAACACCTTGAAAATCAAACGCCAAGCATGGCACAAGTACAAGTGTCCTTATAAACAAGGATCATTTCTCAAAACAAGGAAAAGGAAGAGTCTCCTCAAAATTCCTTATGGAGAGGAGAACCATTGAGGAAATAAGTTTCAAATTCAGAGGAAGATAAAGTTCAAGAAAAGGAATCAAATTAACCTCAAGAATTCAAACATGGCGAAGCCACAAACTCAAAGCATAAAAGCTTCTTCAACACTCAAGGCACTCAAGTTACCACCACAATGTGGGTATTCAAAACTCTTTGTGATGAATACAAGTCATATTTCAGTCAACCAGTGGTAAAACCACTACAACAACAAAGTCAGATTCGCCTAGGCTCATCACTATCATGAGAGCTCGAGTCAATAAGTTGGTTCAACATCAAGTCGGGAAGGAATCCCGTAAATACATCCAGTCAGGAATGAATCCCGTAAAGACAGCAAGCCGAGAAGAAATCCCGCGAAGAAAATCAAGGTAGCAATGAATTCCGCATCAACATCAAGTCGGGAAGGAATCCCGTATCAACATCAAGTCGGGAATGAATCCCTCAAAAACATCCAGCCGGGAAGGAATCCCGCGAAGACATCAAGCCGGGAAGGAATGCCGCGAAGAAAACAAGTCAGAGATGAATTCTGCATCAACATCCAGCCAGGAAGGAATCCCGCAAAGACATCTAGTCGGGAATGAATCCCGTAAAGACATCAAGCCGGGAAGAAATCCCGCGAAGAAATCAAGCCAGAAATGAATTCTGCATCAACATCCAGTCGGGAAGGAATCCCCCAAAGACATCAAGCCGGGAAAGAATCCCGCAAAGACATCCAGTCGGGAATGAATCCCGCAAAGACGTCAAGCCGAGAAGGAATCCCGCAAAGACATCCAGTCGGGAAGGAATCCCGCAAAGACATCAAGCCGGGAAGAAATCCCGCGAAGAAATCAAGTCAGAAATGAACTTTGTATTAATATCAAGTCGAGAAGGAATCCCGAAGACATCAAATCAGAAATGAATTCCACAATCAGCATTAAGGCGAAATTGAATTTTGCCCCAACAGTAAGTCGGAAATAAATTCCGCACCAAGACGGAAAGGAATTCCGCACTAACATGAAGTCGGAGATGAATTCCGCACCAGCCGAGCACAAAGTTTGCGTCCCGGAAGGAACTACAAAAGACCTGATTCTCCCCATCCCCCGAAGAGTTCTTGGAGATACGTAGGCAGCCGCAAAGGCACGGTCACAAACATAAGTTTGCATCATAAAAAGCATTTTCTCTTTGCCAATATAAAAAAAAAATAAATAATAAAAAAAGAGAAGAAAAGAAAAATAAAAGCTGGAGTTGAAAACCTGAAAGGGCGGCTTCAGGCAAGAATTGAGCCCGCTAGAGTCGAAAACCCGAAAGGGCGGCTACTAGGCAAAAGTTAAGGCAAAAAAAAAAAAAAAAAAAAAAGAGTGCTTTCAAAGGTCTCCTTGGGAGTATATAAATCATTTTTTCCAGGAATCACTGAGTTCCTTCGAGTCAAAATTCACTACAAGAAAAATTTGAGTCTCTAAATCGAGTCTCCAATGAGTCTCTAAAATCAAGTCTCCATCACCAGTGGTCATTCCACAATGAGTCACAAAAATCGAGTCATTCTCAAAAGTTCGTTTTGAAAGCGTCACTCTTTGAGTCATTCCTCGAAAAAAGAGAGAGAGGAAAATGTCAATTCAATCCCCGGAGTTTCCAAAACAACCCTAAAAAATGTCAAGCATAATTGTTGAGAGGTAATTCTTTAATACCTCGTCTCCACTCGGACCATCGTTTCTTCGATCCTTTCAGACGAGCGATGTCATCCACATTGTCCGTTTCCTCGAGTCATATAAGTGACTTTGTTCTCTTTGATTCCTCAATCGATTGGACAAGTACAACACCAATGTTTTGAAGTATTCCATGGTTAGCACCATTCTGGGGGCAAGAAGTGATAAGAACCTTCACCATTCTCCCATCACAGAAGTAATCACGGAATTTTTAGTCTTTCATTAAGAAGAAATTCTATTTCAGCTAATAAGGGCATCAACTCTCTCAAGCAGGGGGCAAAATCCTCCAAGTCGGATTCAGGGGCAAGTGTTAAAAAAAAACATACACAACCCAGGGTGGAACCCAACCATCGTCAATCTCTTTTACACAAACCCAGGGTAGAACCCGGTTAATGGTTAACCTTTTCTCTACATAAAACCTAGGGTGAAACCCTAACCAATAGCCAACCTTTCCTTTTCATCCAAAACCAAGCCATGTGATCATTTCGACTTTAGGTGGACCCTTGGTTCTCAAAGGAAAAAATAAAACAAATCTCTTTTCGAGCCCTCATTAAGAGGCAAAACATCTTTTCAAGTCCTCTAAGAGGCAAAACATATTTTCAAGCCCTCATTAAGAGGCAAAACATCTTTTTAAGCCCTCATTAAGAGGTAAAATCTCTTTCCAAGTCCTCTAAGAGGCAAAACATCTTTTCAAGCCCTCATTAAGAGGCAAAACATCTTTTCAAGTCCTCTAAGAGGCAAAATCTCTTTTCAAGTCCTCATTAAGAGGCAAAACATCTTTTTAAGCCCTCATTAAGAGGCAAAATCTCTTTCCAAGTCCTCTAAGAGGCAAAATCTCTTTTCAAGCCCTCATTAAGGGGAAAACCTCTTTTTCAAGTCCTCTAAGAGGCAAAATTTCTTTTTAAGTCCTCAAAGAGGCAAAGACATCTTTACGTAACAAACATAAATCCATGCATTTGATCATTTCATTTCATAGAAAAAAACAACGGCAGGGTTTCCTCCTCTGCCCATCCTCAAAATTTTCTCCTTCAGACAGCCACTGGCTCTCATAAATCATTTTTATGATAGCCAGTGGGGGGCAACTGTGAATACTCAACTTTTGAGGCTCAAAAAGCCAATTTTCCCGGCCGCGGCGGTGGCGGCCGCCTTTAAAGGCGGCGGTAGCCGCCGGCGACAGCGGCTGCAGTCGCCTGTGAATACCCATTATTTTGAGGCTCGAAGAGCCAATTTTCCCGGATTGCAAACAGTCCGGTCGGACCGGAGGTCAATCAAAAAGTTCACCGGAAGTGTGCCAATATGGTACTTGAAATGTCCGAAAAATTACGAGGATCACGGAATATTTTTTGGAGGTCCGGAACTCCCGGAAAAGCCTCCGGAACGAAAAAAGAAAAAAAGAGAGGGGAAAAGGCACACGTGCCCGCCCGCGGGGGTGGGCATGCCCGCCCAGGCCAGGCGGGCAAGCCCGCCCAGAAGGGGCGGGCACGCCCGCCCAGCATGGGCGGGCACACCCGCCCAAGCCTGGCGGGCGCGCCCGCCCAGGCCAGGCGGGCACACCCGCCCAGCCCAGGCTGGCAGGGGCGCCCAGGGTCGCATTTTTTTTCCTATAAAAAATGGCTCTGGGGCTCCGTTTTGAGACACTCAGTCTGTGTTGACGGACGCTCCTTCTCCCTTACGCTCCTTGCGATTCTTTACTGCTTTTCTGCATTTTTATTTAGCTTTATTATTTCTTGTTTTGCTATTTGGTCATTTAAGATTAAATTAATTAATATTCCCTTAACAAGGAGCTTAACCTGGAGTTAAGAAGTGGTCGTCGATTAAATCAGGTACATGAACTAAAACTCTGCCTATTTAATTTTAGCATGTCATACATTCTTCTCTTCTACTCCTAATAATTCTATGACTGCATAAATGCATTCATGACATCTTTAGGCAAGTAAATTGCCTCAATTAAATAAATTTAGGCTAAATGCCCGGTTAATAAATAATCGTGGTATTAAAGCCTGAACCCGACAATATTGGCTTAAAATACCTAGTTAATTAATAGCTATGGTATAATCGCCTTTATTTCGAACAAATCTAGCTTAAGTCCAATTAATCAATAATTGTGGCTAAAAAAGCTTTAATTCAAACACGTTTTTCCCGGCAATAAATTGCCTACATTACAATTCGGTTAACCGAATTTCGGCAAATACATTGCCTATAAATTAGACTAACCATTTTAGCGACAAATCGCTTAAATCAATTCTTTGGCTAAAAGCCTTCAAATTAATCAATTTATTTTGGCTAAAAGCCTTAAATCAACCATTTGGGCGACAATCGCCTAAATAATCATCTTTTGGCAAACAGATTGCCTAAATCAACCTCTTTTTGGCTAAAAACCTTCAAATTAATCAATCTTTTGGCTAAAAGCCTTCAAACAATCATTTTGGCGACAATCGCCTAAATCACATCAACTTTTGGCAAAAATTGCCTAAATCAATTCATTTTGGCTAAAAGCCTTAAATCAGTCATTTTGGTGACAAACGCCCGAATAATCACTTTTGGCAAACAAATTGCCTAAATCTTTTGGCTAAATGCCTTCCAATACCAACTTTTGGCACAAATGCCTTAATCACTTTGGCGACAAATCGCCTAAGCAATTTTTGGCAATAAATTGCCTAAATCACATCAATTTTTGGCAACAATTGCCTAAATCAATCTTTTTGGCTGAAAGCCTTAAATCAACATTTTTGGCATCAAATGCCTAAAAATCAATCAAGTCTTTGGCAAAATGCCAAAACAACATGCACGAAGCATACACACACTCATGCATAAAGCATACCCACTCAAAGCCCTTTCAAAAAGGCCTATCGAACTACATTGACTTTGATCTTCCATTCAAATGGAAGTACGTAGGCACGTTTGGGATTTACCCCGGGCGGCAAGTCAAATCACATAAACATTTTCATTAGTCCAATTATTTCATCTTACCTTGCAAAGCATTCATTTCTGGTTAGTTCATCAGCATGACATAGTCTCGGGATCCACCTCGGGTTCGTAGACCATGCCTTAAACATTTGGGATAATTAATCTAGTAACTAGGTTAATTAAAATTGGAGTCACTTAGGGTTTTTTCCTAGTTTACCCTAAAATAATTAAACAAGGTGGCGACTCATACATTCATGTGCATTTCTGCCCTTAGTCACATGCATTCATATGCCTATGATATTTGGGGGAGGGGTTCACAACTAGCACCTCTGAATCTCTTGCTCTTCGACTGGTATATACTGGGTGCACTCTGAGTCTGGTCTCTCTTCTGCTGAGACCGTTGGCGTCTGGTACGCTGACTTGCCTGAATCTGCTCTATCTCCTGAGCTCTCTCTACCAAAGCTAAGAACTCTTAAATATGGAAGTTACCACTTTCATCTGAATCTCACTGTTCAAGCCTTCCTGAAACTTTTCACACCTCTCTACCTCTGTAGCCAATATCCGGTCACCATACCTGTTGAGTCTGGTGAGTTCTCTTTCATATTCTGCAATTGACATTCTATTCTGCCTAAGGTATAAGAATTCTTTCCTTCTAGCATCAAGGTAAGCCTCTGTGATGAACTTTTCTTAAATTCATCCAAAAAGAATTACCAGTTACGCTGCTCTGTTGGTACTCTCTGCTGAATAGTATTCCACTATGTGTATGCCTCATCTATCAGCAATGACGTGACACAAATCAAACTGTCCTTTAGTGTACACTGTAACTGCTCCAGGACTCTCAAAGTACCATCTAACTAATACTCAGCTGTCTCTGGACTGTCATCCTTGCTAGCTCTGAATTCTTTCGCACCATATTTTCTAATCTTTTCTAGTGGTGGCTTTCTTTCTCTGTCTACTACCACTGGTGCCTGAGGTACCACCCCTGCAATCCGTCGAAAAGTATCCGCAAGTTATTTTAATAGTACCTCCTGACCTGGTGCCACTGGAGCCTCAACCTCCACTGCCCTAGAGGCATGTGACTCGCTCTCACCTTCCTGTGACATCCTCCTAGAAGAATAACAACTACTTAGTTCATTAGGGTAGTCATGGCATGTACACTATAATGAAATATGCATTCAAGCCCGGGGAACTAAACCTGGCTCTGATACCAAAATTTGTAACATCCCTTCCTGGTCCACCCGTTAACCCGAATGAACCGAGCCGAGACGCTACAATCTGGTTGAACCTATGTCCTGTCATGCTGATATCATTCTGTATGCTAAATATTATGTCATGTTGTTGCTTTATACATCATTTATATATGGATATTTACTTCATAGTTACAAGACATTACTATTTTTCAAAATGAAATGGGCCCAACTATGTGCCCTGTACATGCCACAGAACCAAAATATCAAAATGAGTAGCTACCTTGAAGACTGGGTCTTCAAAAGATGAACTGCAGCAGTTATAAAGATGACTCTCTACGGTCCAGACCCAAAACCTGCAAGTTAAAATAGGTAACTCGCTGAGCAAATAAAGCTCAACGGATTTCTCAACTTAATAAGAACCAAATAAATAAACATGTAATCACACATATCATTACACTTTCATGATCTTACCTGCTATTCATTATGCTGTATGAATTATGCAACTTTTATTAAACATTGTATAATTAATTATAAATAATAATATCTCATAACTATATGGCTTCATAAGGTTACAGTGAAACCTAAGTGATAAGAAGAACTGTATGAAACTGGATGAATACTGTATGGTTGGGCTGCTATGACCCGTATATAATCATATCCTCTCAACGGCCTGTAGCTGGAGTACCACATTGTATGGGGCGGAGATCTGCTATCCTATGTCGCGACATAGTCTTATCTACGTGGTTTCTACCTAACCTCAGTGGAGCATATTATCTGTATTTCAATAATACAATAAACATATTAAATTATTCATAAAATGCACAAACCATACTGTTTACTTGTATACTGTCTCATTATGTACGTTGCTAACCTGTTTTCATCCTTTAAGAGGATTTCATAGACAACTACAAGTAATCTCTAATGAGTATATGCAAACAATTGATAACTTGTAAAGGAACTTGCATGGAAATAATCTAACTGTTGCACCTGCGACGCAACTCTTACTAATCTTTATATAACTTAATTTATACCATTCAAATTAAGAAAATTCTTGATTTTAATTTAAGTTAAATCAAAAGGTTAAATTCAGTAAAAATCTTAAGCTGAATGAATCTACATATGCATCCCAACATCATTTCTAATGTAGCCTTGAAATCTGTCAGGGCAGCCTGTACATGTTTCGCAAATTCTAGCATAACTCTTTCTACATAAGTCCAATTTAGGTAATTCTAAATTCTACGGTTAGCCAACATATTAGGGTACAAATATGTCTTCTATCACATCTCTTAAATATGTTGGTAAAGTAGTCAAATATTGAGCTAAAGTAGCAACTTGCAGTCTGCCGAGCTTGCACAGTTTGTACCATTTTGGTCATATCTTTCAATTTATAAGTCCAATTTAGTAATTATAAATTCTATGGTTAGCCAACACATTAGGTACAAATATGTCTTCTATCACATCTCTTAAATATATTGGTAAAGTAGTCAAATATTGAGCTGAAGTACAACTTCGAATCTGTCCAGCTTTTGGTTTTTAGCCTCCACAGTTTGTACCATTTTGTTCATATCTTTCAATTTATAAGTCCAATTTAGGTGATTCCAGAGCTCATGGACAGATAAAACATAAAGGAATAAATAACTCTTGTATACCACTTCCTAATTCCTTTCGTTAAATAGGTTCAAATTCAGGTTGAATGTACTGGTCAGTTTTCCAACAAACCTATTTCAGCATGAATTCAATATCTAGTTCATTTATTCAATTCATCCCATGCTTTATCAACATTCTCAGACCTGTTACTCAACATTTTAGAAACATATCTTCTCACTATCATCACACTACACATATTCTCATGCAAAAAAAAATTTGGTAAACTAAAAGAGATATCAAACCTTCAACCAAAAAGCTTTAAACCTTCTTCTGAGCTTCCTTTTTCTTCTAACTTTGAGCTCACCTCTCCTATACATAATAATATCTTATTAATGATCCAAAATATCACTAAATTATGAAATTCAAGAAATTCAACTTACTTGGATAGAGTTATAGGTTGAAAAGTAAGGTTGAATATGAAGGTAGATAAAGGAGATGAAGATGACGATGAAGGAGAAGATGGAGAAGGTAAAGTGAAATAGAATTTTCGGGTAACCTCTGAATATATCTGCTAGTATTTTAAAAATTACTAAATAGTACCTAAATTTTTAATATTTTACAATTTAATACCTAAACTTTATACTTTAGTTCAATTAGGTCCTAATCCTTATACTTTTATTTCAATTAAGTCTACATCTTTATGTTTCATTCAATTAAGTCCAATTCTTTTATTTATTTAATTTAAATCCCATTCTACCACACTCTGGAATCTAATGGCTCGAATCGGGTTCTGGTTCGGTCCGACTCGACTCGACTCGCTTAATGCAACAACTCGATTCAGTACGATGTCATACCGAGTGTAGGTTAAAGCATGCAATATACTAGACAGACTTGGCTCTGATAGTGTATGAGGTGCCGGATGGATCGAGTTTAATTGACAAATATCAAATTTAGGGTTTACACCTTAGGGTGTGTCATGTGACCGAATCAGAGCTCCACGATGATAATCGACTAAAGAGGTCGAGTCTTTCTCCAATTAAGCAAAGGATGGGCAGGAGGACCCAATTATAGTTCTTATAATATTGTTAATTAATGGATTAGTAATTAATTCTTAAGTTAATTAATATTAAATTAGTTAACTAGTAGCTTTAGTCTAAGGAAGACTAAAGTCCAACTGTAAGTTAAAATGATCGACTTTTGAGATCCAAGTTAGGCTTTGGCTCAAGTAAGGAAGAAGAGCAAAGTCGAACTATAAGGCCTTAGAATCATTCATAAAGGAGGAAATAGAGTCATTGATGCTTGAGAAGCACTCGATCAAGCAACAAGAGTTGTGAAAAATGGGGAGGGGGGGGAGGGAGGCTGCCAGGCGTTTATGCGACGGTAATGATTTCCTCGAAATGGGTACTGAGCACGTCTGATTCGGTACCGGTCGAGGTGCTCTACAGGCTCTCAAATGGTACCGAATGGGACTTGATCGGTGCCGCCAGTGGGCAAGTCAACAAGGCAAATTACTACCATGCCTCGTCACCTTGATTTAGGGTTTTTGGGCTTCCGACAGTTCGTTCGAGGCTCAAACGACATCTGATAGAGCTGATCCTTGCGCCGTTGGAACCTTAGGAGAATTTCCTATAATGTGGTGCTGAAATCATGGTCAACATTGGCAAACATATTTGATCATAGTTCGCACACCCTAGCACATTTTCAGGACCCTAAAAAACCCCATCCCCTAGCCCCAAAACCAGATGAGGATGGTATGGAGCTTCTGCCTAGTACATTGGATGACTCTAGCATGGTTCAAGAGACTCCAAATTATAATTTTCTTGATAAATCCGGTAGATATGAAGCTGAGCTAGCGGATGCAATTATAAACTCTCTAGCTAAAGGTGTGAGCAAATACTAATTTCGAGTTCTTGGGTGTTAGTTTCCATGGAGTAAGGTCTAACAAATTTTTGTTTATTTTTATGATAATCTCGTCATGGAACTGTTAGGGAGCTTCGTCTCTTGCTTTTAATAGAACCTTTCGTGAATATCGCAGGTTGTATAGGCCGGACGTTTTCAGTCTGATGGAGCCCCGGATAAGTGGGAATCAAGCCAATGAAGTGTGTAGAAGTTTGGGATATGATAGTTGGAATCGTGTGGAGGCAATAGGGTTTAGTGGTGGGATTTGCATTCTGTGGACTGAATACTCAATTCATCAAGTGTCGATTTCCCATATCTATGGGACCTTTCATGGATTGCTTGCTTCACGTCTGTCATCACTCAATTAGCTTTAAGAAGAAGCTTATAAAGGACCTGAACCTAGCTCAGTCCCAGCCAAATGGTAGTTACATTGTGTTAGGCGATCTCAATGCAGTCACATCAGCTAGTGAGCAAGTGGGATATTCTAGTTTTAATGCTTCAGGTGCTAGAGATTTTAACAATTGGATTTTTTCCAACAACCTTATTGATATAGGGTTTGATGGGACTCCCTTTACCTAGAGTCATAGCACTCGTCTTGAGAACTACAAGATGGCTCGACTCGACAGATCCCTATGTAATCCTAGTTGGTGAGTCTTATTCTCAAATGCTCAGATCACGCATCCTCCAAGAATTAATTCGAACCATGTTCCTTTAATAGTTAATCTCCATCCAAGTGTTGCGAACCATCCTTCAGATTTTCGGTTCCAACTCCCTTGGATATCGCATCCTCAATTTGCAGAAGTGGTGAAGAGGCACTGGCAGAATGCAGCTGACGTTCCTAGTGGTCTTCATACAGTGGCAACAAGTTTAACTAAATGGAACATGTATGGGTTTGGCAATATTTTTTTTCAAGAAAAAGATGCTTGCTTAATAGAATTCATGGTATTCAGAGGTGTATTGCTGAGAAGGGGGATTTTCATCTAATTCGTTTGGAAATTAAACTTAAGAGGAAGCTAGAGGATGTTTTAGACCAAGAAGAGCTCCTTTGGTTTCGAAGATTTAAAGAAGAATGGATTGTGTCAGGTGAAAGAAATACTAAATACTTACCTCTCTGCGGTGATTCGTAAAAATAATAAAGCGTTTTACAATTTGAAAGATAGGAATGGGGAATGGATTTCGGATTCCGTTCAACTTCATTCAATGGCGCAAGATTTCTTCAAGAACCTATACTAAGTGGATTCCTTGTACAGTGGTTGTTTGTTTCGGTCGGGCCTTTTTTCTCAGTTATCAGAAGACCAGAAGTTTGCTCTTGATTTTCCCTTTACAAAAGAGGATATTCACTCTGCTATATCAGCCATGGCACCTTTTACCAGGGGCAGATGGCTTTCAAGCCGGTTTCTACCAACGTATGTGGCGAATTATTGGAATGGAGGTCAGTAATTTTGTTCTTTTAGTGTTGGAGGGTGGAGCTATCCCAGAAGATGTTAATGAAAGGTTACTAGTCTTAATTCCAAAGGTGGAAAATCCGGAATTGATCTCCCAATTTAGACCAATTAGTCTATGCATTGTCCTATACAAGATAATAATGAAGACCATGGTTAATAGGCTAAATATGGTGATGTCTTCTCTAGTGCGTCCAAAGCAGAGTAGGTTCATTCCAGGGCGACAAATTGTATATAACATCCTGATTTACCAGGAAGTGCTCCATTCGATGAAGATGGCACGAGGGGGTGCATATTTCATGGCAATTAAGATGGATTTAGAAAAGGTGTATGACAAGTTAAGATGGGAGTTTATTGATTTGGTTTTACGGGGTAGTGGTTTCTCAAACAATTGGGTTAGGAACATCTTAAAATGTGTTAAGTCTTCTTCGATGTCTATTTTATGGAATGGTTAAAAGCTTGATGCATTTGGTCCAACAAGAGGGGTAAGACAAGGGGATTCTTTATCCCCCTATCTTTTTGTTTTATGTATAATGTATCTTGCTTTGTTGATTCAGGAATATGTCTATTCTGGACATTGGAAAGCTACACCTGTGTCCTGACGTGGACCTGTAGTCTCCTATTTAATGTACTTGGATGATATGGTACTCTTTGCTGAGGCATCTGTTGGCCAACTTCGGATTAACATGTCAGTCCTGGATACCTTTGTAGCAATTTCCGGTCAAAAGATTAATTTCAATAAATCTTGTATCTATGTCTCAGTTAATGTCGAGCCCTCTGTAGCTGTGGCCTTATTTACTAGCTCTAGTATTCCCCTCTCTATGGATTTGGGGCACTATCTGGGAGTCCCATCGATCCATGCTAGAATTAGTCCAGGTACATACCGCTATATTGTGGATAGTATGAAGGCGAAGTTGACAGGTTGGCGAGCGAACTCTTTGTCAATTGCAGGACAGGTAACTTTGGTTCAGTTGGTTCTTTCGACGATCCCGATCTTCTCTATGTAATGTAATTTATTGCAAGCTACCTTATGCTATAAGATGGAGAAAATTCGTCAAGACTTTATATGGTATGGTATAGGGGAGAACATGTGTGTGCACCTGGTCTCCTGGGGTACGATCCAGCATCCGAGAGCGAATAGAGGTGTGGGGATTAGAAGCATGAAGCTTATGAACACTGCTATGATCGGTAAACTGAGTTGGCCAGCGATGAAAGAGCCAGATTCGTTATGGGCTAAGTGTTTGGTGAACAAGTACATGGGAGGTAGACCGAATTGGGTCACTAGACCAAGAGCTAATGCTTCTCATATATGGAAAGTTTTTTGTCATGGTATGGCTTTGGTTATAAGAGGGGTGATGAAGGACGTCCATTCTGGAACTGATAGAAATTTTTGGTTGGATTGGTGGCTTCCAGTGGGCCAGTTAATTAGTTTTTGCCCGGGTCCAGTTGATGAGCAGCGAGAGAGCTAGGGTGGTTCGTCATTTTTGGTCTATAGGTCAAGGGTGGGATTGGCATGAGCTAAAACGAGTTTTGCCGGATGATATAGTGCAGCTTTTACACGCCTGCTATTTATCGGATGATCTTTCCCTGAGGGATTCGGTTGCATGGAAATGGATTCCTTCGGATAGCTACACAGTTCAGTCAGCCTATGAGGCAACTTTGCCAGCCTATCCTACGTAAAATAGTTTTAGGGATTTGATTTGGTGGGTCAGAACAACTCAACAGGTTCGGCTCTTTTTGTGGGAAGTGGCCCGTCAAAAGATATATGTAATATGGTTCGTAGGAGGGGTGGTTTCTCTCTTGATGATAGGTGTTCACTATGTGGTGCCAACACTGAAGATGTTTTGCATGCATTGTGAGACTGTCCCCATTCTTGTGAATTGTGGAATGATCTCAAGGCTAATATTGTGGTACCGCATGTTGAGAATCTGGGCCCTAGGAGCAATTAATCAAATCCAATTCAATTATTTATTTAATATTGGGCTTATAATGAGTTGGGCTTACCTTTAACACAAAATGGCCTAAGCCATTTTGGTTGGTTCACCCTTCACATTATATGCCATTTCATTTAGTTGTATTTATTCGATGTGGGATTACCCACATATTCCAACACTCCCCCCTCAAGTGGGACTACCCACTTGACAAGCATACGATGGCCCAACACATGGGTCCATCAGGGTACGACCCAACACGGGAACTTCCCTCATGCAGGTTCGGGTCCCAGGCTCTGATACCATGTTGAGAATCTGGGCCCTAGGAGCAATTAATCAAATCAAATCCAATTCAATTATTTATTTAATATTGGGCTTATAATGAGTTGGGCTTACCTTTAACACAAAATGGCCTAAGCCATTTTGGTTGGTTCACCCTTCACATTATATACCATTTCATTTAGTTGTATTTATTCGATGTGGGATTACCCACATATTCCAACACCGCATTTCTTTACAGCTTCTGATACCCTTTTGTGGTTGAAGGAGAATTTAATGTCTAATATTTCTCAAGTGCATGGACATGCATGGGATATTGTTTTTTCGACTACAGTATGGTGGATATGGAAAAGAAGGAATGATCTAATCTTTAATCCTTATCCTGGCTCCATCTCCCTCTCGAAACAGTTGATAATTTAGAAAAACTAGAGAGATTTGTGATGCTTGGAATAGAGTGGAAGTTGCTAGGTGTTAAGGGAATAAGGCTAGACTTGCTCTTATTTCTTGGCAAGCTCCTCCTGCTAATTGGATAACAGTTAATACAAATGGATCGGCGAAGGGTAGTCCGGGATTCTCTGCGTGTGTTGGTGTGTTTCATAACAGTGATGGTGGCTAGGTTTTTGGTTTCCAAGTGGCCTTGGGTCAATGCACAACCATGAAACGGAGCTGTGGGGGATCTACCATGCGTTGAAAGTTGCTTGGGACAGAGTCTACAAGAATCTCATTGTGCAAACAGACTCTCAAGCTGTTGTTGTTCTCCTTAGCAGCGGGACGGGAAGATCCTTTCAACTGCAGAATTTACTTTCAGCGTGTTGAGCCTTTCTTCAATGGTAGTGAAAGGTCAAGCTGGTCAAAATATATCGTGAGGCAAACTCAATGGCTGATAGTCTTGCTGGCACTGTGGTGAGTAAGACTTTTGGAATGATATGTTGGGATGAGCCTCCCCCTTGGCTTCTAGAGTTTCTGGATGCTAATTTTAGTTAGGCAGTATGGCCAATAGTTATTCATTAAGGGTCTAATACCAACCTTTGTAATTTTAAAAAAAAAAAAAGTAGATCTTTCAAGGACTTAGACTATTTATTTTGGACCTTTTATTTGTAATGAAATTTTTTAAGGAAAAAAAATTGTGGATTCCCTTTAAGTAAGAAGGATTTAAGGTGATAATTGAGAAGGGCTGGATACACATTCTATAAATCTATAACCTTTTACACTTTATTTAGATGAAGGGAGGGATCATTAAAGTAAGGTATAGTAAAATATGGTACTGGAAAGTATGGTAAATCTCTTTTTTTGTATTTGTTGGGAAGGTATGGTAAATGAAGGTAGTGTTAAATATAAATATTATGAAAATACCTTTATCATGGATGATTTATAAATATAATCATGCATAATTTTAGAAATTAAAATTTTTTAACCATACTTACACGCCAATTTGGGGTGTTGAAGACTAGAGTGTTTAGACGGATTTTCAACCCCTCAAATAACTTTCAAAAACCCATACTCTCTTTCAAACTCTCTTCCCAAACGACTAAATAATCCCGCTTTACCTTATTTTACTCTCCAAACCCAGCAAATAACCTCCATCCAAACAATCTGTTAGGAAAATGTAATTATGTATTAACCACTTGCCTATTTAGTTTAGATAATAAAAAGTTTAACTTTATGATTTAAAATTAAAGCTGTTGGGTTTTTGCAGAAAACAGGATCAAATCACTGACCAGTTCACGAATTAATCAGTTTGAGCAGTCAGTCAATTTGGCTTTTCAAACACTGACTTCAACTTTTGAAATTAGATGTATTGAGTATTTTTTTTTTTAAATTGTAAAACTTTTCTATTTTATATTTTCACTTATAAAATTAGATGGATTACATACTTACTTGCACAGTTGAAAAATATGAAAATTGTCGTTCCAAGTTTTATAATAACTATATTTTGCATATAAAAGTCAAAACATTAAAAACTATGATTGTCAATATGTATGGATAAATAAAAATCAAGCATGTAGATATGGAGAGGGGTGATTCTTGTCTATTGTGACAGTCCCTCACTCTTATTTTTAGTTTTGTTGCAAATTTTTATGCTTTTTTATTAAATAAATTATAGATCTATATATATTTGACATAGATATATGTTATTTATGTAATGTTATTTTTTGTGGTTTTGCGTGGAGTTTATTATCTCTCCATTTTATGTGGAGTATTTTTTTTTTTTTTTTTTTGCATTTATTTTATTTTATTAGGACAGGTGTACAATTTGTGGAGAATATTTTAAAAACATGATGATCTTTGTATTTTGCCGTCTGGTAGTGCGACCTGTCCTCCATTAGATTTAATGGTTCAAATCATCTGTCTTCGTCATAAGCAACTAGTTCATGAATAATTAGGCTATGTATAGAATATTCAAGGAGTTTGTCTAACTTGCCACTTTTGAAGATTTATTAGTTTTTCAAGTTCACCTTCCATTTTTCATTAAGATTTCTTATTAGATGAGCGAATAATAATTATTTTAGTTACAATAGTTTTTGTTCTATGTCTGTTCTTCAGGATATAAGTCATATCCTCCATGTATTATTTGTATTGATTTGAAGTTTTTCATGAAATCCTAATATATTATATTCAAAAAAATATAAAAAAAATATATGCATAGATAAATAATATTACCAAAATTCACAATTGTATAGATATAATAGATTGTTTGCAAAATCTGGAGATGTATGGACCCACTTATATATCAAACTAATTATAAATAATGTTTTGATTCAAGTAAGATTATTTATGACTATACACCGAGAAAAAAAAACAAAACAAAACAAAAAAATTTTTAAAAAATCTCTTTTTGCTTTGCTTAACCATATGAGGTGTAGGCAAGAAATTTCAAAAAAGGAGCGAGGTTAATCTCTTTGTTACCTTTTTTGAATTGGTATATTATTAGTCACAACTTCGCCAGATGGAATACTGTTTACATTTGTTAGGGCCCCAGTGATAAGATTACGAAAATAATTACGGCAGCGGAAAAGTAAAATTGTGACACACAGAAATTTATGTGGTTCACCCTTAACTATTTAGGGCTACATCCACGGGACCAACTCCGAATATTTCTTCCACTATTAAAATAGTAGGCTTACAAAGAGAGTAATACAAAAATAGTGGCACTCAAAGTGTTTCCCAAAAAACACTCCATAATAATTTCCTCACTATTTTTCTCTCCCCAAGTTTTAGGAAACCCTTCCTAAAACTAGATAACTCTCTACATTTTTTTTTTCTTTTCTTTCCTCTGTGTGCTTTGGTTGAGGAAAACTTCTCCTATTTATAGGAGAAGGAAACGCGTATTGAACGAGTTGTATAATACCAATGCAAATTGGCTACCACTTCCAATTTGCACATTTCATGGCTGCTGCCTGACTTCTTTATTTCCTCCTCCCTTTGCTGACTTTTCTTTATAAAAAAAAATGTGTTTCCTTTTTTTTTTCTTTGTCAAAAGTGTGTGGGTCCCACATGTTGGAGGGACCCCACAACAATTCTCCCCCTCCCGACTACATGGTGGGACTCTCCATTCCTACTGCTTTGACACACAGTTCGAACTTCTCCGTCGAAACAACCTTTGTCAATATATCCGCAGCATTTCTGTCTGTGTGAATCTTTCGTAACTAGAACTACTTCTCTTCAATGGCAAATCTAAGCCAATGATATCTTACATCAATGTGCTTCGTCCATGCATGATACATAGTATTTTTGCTCAAGTCTAACTTTAACTATCATAATAAACTATATATTCTTCCTGTTGCACGCCCAATTCTTGAAAGAATCACTTTAACCAAAGCATTTCCTTTCCTACTTCCGTTGCTGCAATGTACTCTGCTTCGGTTGTTGATAACGAAATACATTTTTGTAATCTTGACTGCTATAAAATAGCTCCCCCTAAGAATATAAATAGGTATCGTGATGTACATTTTCTTTCATCAAGATCACCGGCCATATCTGCATCTGTGTAACGAACAAGTGCAGGCTTTTCATCTCTAAAAGTTAAACATAACTTTGAAGTTTCTCTCAGGTATCTGGGGATTTGACAGAAATCGGTTCACAATGTCAACTGCATGAGCGATATCTAGTCTCGTACACACCATTGCGTACATCAAACTTCCGACCGCTGAAGAATATGGAACATTTGACATATCTCCTTTTTCCTTCTCTGTTGATGGTAGGATTTCTTACTCAACTTGAAGTGAGCGACAAGCGGAGTGCTAACTGGTTTAGCATTCTTCATATTGAAACTCTCTAGAACTCGTTCAATATATTTTTCCTGCGATAACCATAACCTGCAGGACTTTCTGTCTCGGATAATCTCCATTCCGAGAATTCGCCTTGTCGATCCCAAATCCTTCATGTCAAATGCTTTTGACAAATCACTTTTTAACCTGATAATCATGTGTGCATCTTGTCCAACGATTAACATATCATCAACATATAAGAGAAGGATGATAAATTTATCATCAGGGAATTTTTGGACATATACACAAGGATCTGCATCTATCCTTTTGTATCCTTGATTCACCATGAAAGAATCAAACTTTTTATACTATTGTCACGGCGCTTGTTTCAACTCGTACAAGCTCTTCTTCAAGCGACAAACCATGTCCTCTTTTCCCTTGACCTTTGTCCAGTTCCTCTTGTGTTCATTTTCCATAGCTTCTTCAAAGCTTTCAGGTTCTCCCCCATCAGTCGTTAGTAGATACTCATTGACTGCATATCTAGTAGATGGTTGTCAGACTTTACTAGATCTTCTTAATGTTTGAGAACCTTCCGGTGCTAGTGGTTGAACATGAACACCCTAATCTTCATCTGGTTCATTCTGATTAGGAACTTCTGGATTTTCTAACTCTTGCACTTGTTCTTGTGGAACATTTTCTTCATCTCCAATTTGTCTGCGTTCTATTGGAGGGACTCTCTGTATGTTTGTTGAGTCTTCATCAGATCTATTGGCACTCTGCTTCAATATCTTCAATAGTCTGATCTTCAACAAATACAACATCAAAATTTCTTATAGTCGTCTTCTGGATTGGGTCATTAAACTTATATCTAAATTGGTTTTGGTTATAACCAATGAATAGACACTGTCTAGTCTTGGCATCAAGCTTAGACCGTTCATCCTTCGGGATAAGCACAAAGGCTTTGCAACCAAACACCCGCAAATGATCATAGGAAACATCCTTTCTTGACCATACTCTCTCTGGAGTATCATACTGTAGCGGAACACAAGGTGAACTATTGTAAGAGGAGCTTCACCCCAAAATCTTTTAGATAACTTTGAATGTGAGAGTAAACATCTGACTCTCTCCATCAAAGTTCTATCCATCCTCTCAGCCAAACTATTCAGTTGCAGCATCTTGGGAGGTGTTGTTTGATGTCGAATGCCATGCTCTTTGTAGAAAGCACCAAATGGCCAGTGTATTCTCCACCATTATCTGTCCTGATACACTTCAGCTTCTTGCCTGTCTGTCTTTTAACCAGGTTTAGAAGACTTCAATGTGTATGCCCAGGTCTTCTTAGTATGGTCATTGATAAATGTCACAAAATATCGATTTCCTCCATATGACATCGTCAATGGTCCACACAAATCTGAATGAATCAGATCTAATACATTCTTCATTCTGGAAGGAGGGGTAATCTTGAAAGCTACTTTGTTTTACTTTCCCGCTATACAATCAAGACACTTGTCTAAGTGAACTTTATCTAATCCAGCTAGTACATTCTTTCTTGCCAGAGTTGTCATTCCTTTAGCTACCGCAAATGAGCCTTTTGTCAGCTTCCACTGACTATTTCTGAAGGTGCTACAGAAACCTTCATCATTAAATCTACCAACCGAGATATGGACACATGCTCGAAAGCCCATTCCTCGTCAGTCTTGTCTTCCGGTTTAGCTGAACTAAGCACGGGCAGATGCATTTTGGTTACCATAAGTAGATCTCTCATTTTATTTCTCGACATACGGTAATTCGCACCATTTAGACTGATCATTTTGCTTGTCCATTTTTACTTGTGCAGAATATCATCACCAACATAAACCGTATATGTGAACAGTAGTATATGTGAATAGTGACCATGAATAGTAACTGTATATGTGAATAGTAACTGTATGCGTAAATAGTAACTGTACACGTGGATAGTATAGTGTTGGGCTTACTTGAAAGGGACTTAGCAACAGTAACGCCAATAGTACTTTTCACCATCAACTTTGAGTTTACTATTTTACTATTCATCACTAAGTCGATTCTGCAACGCCTTTCCGAGCGGACAGCACCAATGGACTCATCGTAATTTTCTCTTCGTCATGGTATATTTATTTTCAAAATATATCCACGGATCCAGTACCGCTATCTGACTGGCTGAACCTGCCGAAACCTTCGCTCTGATACCACTTGTTAGGGCCCAGGTGATAAGATTACGAAAATAATTACGACAGCGAAAAAGTAAAATTGTGATACACAGAAATTTACATGGTCCACCCTTAACTGTTTAGGGCTACGTCCACGAGACCAATTCTGAATATTTCTTTCTCTATTAAAATAGTAGGCTTACCAAGAGAGTAATACAAAAATAGTGGCACTCAAAGTATTTCCCAAAAAACAGCCCATAATAATTTCCTCATTATTTTTCTCTCTTTTCGTTTTAGCAAACCCTTCCTAAAACTAGATAACCCCCTCTCTATATTTTTTTTTTCTTTTTTTTCTTTTGTGTGTTGTGGTTGAGGAAAACTTCTCCTGTTTATAGAAAAAGGAAACGCTTATTGAATGCGCTGTACAATACTAATGCAAATTAGCTATCACTTTCAATTTGCACATTTCACGGCTGCCACCTTGTTGACGCGTGTTTTTATGCCCCCACCTAACCCAATGAGGATACAAGGACGTGGAATGAGGAATCATGGTTGACCGGAAGTCTTTAAACCAAGGATCGATTTAAACCAATTCAAAGAAGTCTGATTTGCACTAGGGTTGCGTCATGCAGCTATAAGGTGCGTGACGGCACTGGTAGTTGCGTCACGCAACTCCAATCAAGATGACGTCAACTTGAAAAGCCAACATAACGGTTTTACTTTCTGTTTGGATATGTGGCAGTGGTCCAGAAAGTGAGCTGCGTCACGCAGCTATCGGGTCTGTCACATAGCCGACAGTTGCATGACGCAGCTATCCTTTGTTGCCCTACCCATATAAATACTGCGTTTTTTATCTTTAAAAAAAAAATTGGGAGGAATTTTTGGAGAGCATAAAAAGATAACTGCAGCTAGGTTTTCTGGAGAGACTCTTTTGAGTTATCTTGAAGAAAAATAGCCTTTAGAAATCAATTAAGTGGGAAAACAAAAATCACACAAAAAGAGAAAAAGAGTGAAAACAAAAGGAAAAAGAATTATTTGTTAAAACTTGGTAAACAAAGACTTCTGGGGGCCTTGAATCTCGTTCCTTAAGACATTCAGATTGTTTACAATCCTCAATCTGAGGGTTAGGTAATTATCTAAACTTTTCTTGGTATTTTTAGTTATTAATTCGTTATTATTTATTTTGTTGATGTTTTAGTAGTGTGATATTGATTAAACGGCACCCTGCCCATTATTGGATGTTTCTGGGTTATATTAAAATAAGTTTTGATAAAAGGGAAACGTGAAAAAAGGTAGTTTGAAAGGTAGTTACGGACCAGAGTAGTTGCGTCACGCAACTACTAGGTGCGTGACGGAACTGTTCATGTCCAAGATATAATTATATTACCCCCAACTAGTTGCGTGATGGAACTGTTCGTGTTTATGATTTTATTTCACTTTTATTTTTTGGCTTAATCCTGTATTTGAAATAAATTATTGATGAACCTGAAGATTTTCCCAAGTTACGAACAGCTGCGTTACGCAACTGTTGGATCCATCACACAACTGTTCTTTCATAGAACAGCTGCGTGACGCGACTGTTCTAAGGTTCCAGAAATAGCTTTTATTCTTCTTCTTTAAAAAAAATAAAATAAAAATAATAATTTTGTGCAATCAAATAAATGTTCAATTCTTTTTATAATTCAAGAGGCAAACAATAGTGGGCAGATTGCGGTTTAATTAAGTAGGTTAATTTTTTGTTATGCATGATTTCAGGCTTATTAGGGTTTTCTTGAATTTAAATTGGGTAGCATGTATTTTAGGTACGGTTTGTGGCCCGCCTTTAACCATAAGGCAAGAGCGGGTCTTTTGATTATTTTAACTTGACTGCTATGGGTTGAATGATTGGTGTGGTTTGAATGATTATGAATGCAATGAATGAATTTATTTGGGACGATTCAATAATTTTTCGCATAGGAACTCGAATCGATTTATTCGGGTTGGGTTTGTATAAATAAATTTGCTTTTCTAAATTAAAATAAATTAGAAATTGTAGGTTAAAAGAGGCCGATTTTCCGGGCATCGGCTTTCAACGGGTCGACATACCCAATTCCCTTACCCAGAATCGCGTTTGGTGTGCATGACCAGTCTTTTAAAATAATTGGCCTTAAATAAAATTGGGATTTAAAATGAAGTCACTTTTAATTGGAAACGGTCCCATTGCCGAAAAAATGGGTGGCGACTCAAAATATTTTATAAGACCGATTTATCGGCATCGTGTACAATAAAAAGGTTTTGTCACCACTTTTTAATAAAGATCACTCATTTCCAAAAACGAGCATTTTTCGAGTCGTTCAGGGGCGGTCGGCGAAAACAGATTGGCGACTTCACTAGGGATCGAATCCAGAATCTCTGGTTATTTTTTTAATAACTAGATGGTTGCAATTAGGAATTGATTCTAAAGCCTACATTTTCTAAATAAAAATTGATTAGAAAGCCGTTGGAAAATTCTTTAATCGTCCGTATGTGCTTATTTGCTTTCCTTTATCTTTCTAGGATCTTGCATTCATACTGCATTTCTCTCTTCTCACCACTTTCTACCCAATTTACCTTTCAGTATTTTTGTTAACTTTGAAGGTGGATCCAGCCTAAACCTCGCGTTTTAGGCACATCCATCCGAGAATTAGCAAAATTACCAACCATAAGCCTAGTACCTCTAAAGGTGCGTCAAAAGGAGTAGGCCCATAAAAAAGCCCGAATCCTGTTTGCGGAACCCAGACTTTGTAAGCCTAATGGACTAAAGCCCATGCATGTAGTCAAAAGCCGTAGTCACTTCCCTTAAGGAACGCCTGATTCTGTTTGCTGTTATTATGCCGCATTCATTTCCGAGAGTTTATATCGTCAATCTCAAAACCCACTGTTGGTTGTCGAGATTAGACCAAATCCTAGGAAATAGATGTCGGAACTTATACCAATGGAATCCGTGTGTGGGAGAAATAAGGTTGGAAGGCATGCATTTCCCAAACTCCCGTTCCCCTGTATGTTATAAACTGCTCATATGCTGTGACATTCATGCATCACGTAATACTTTTCGTTTCAGCCATGCATTTAAGAGTTAATTTTCGGTATGGATGTTTGACCTTGATTTTGAGACTGGACCTCAAATTCGTTTTGAATAACATAAAGCAATCGTTTATAGTGAATTTATACCCAAAAGAAAAGGGAGGTATAAGGGGGTTGCGATTCCTTTGTATTTTCACATTTCTTGCATTATCTGAAAGTAAGTGAGAGATTACAAAATTTGTAACAAAACAAAACGAGATACTGCTTGGGACCATATGTTCTAAGGCAAAAAGTAAGGATACAGAAACAAAAAAAGATAGTAAAAAGTGTTCCGCTTGGAAATTCTTTCATTCCAAGGCAAAAATTAGGGACTTGAGAGAAAATAGTCGATCGTAAAATCCAAAAAGGAACGGTCGGCGACAGATAATGCCAGAAATGTTTGAATGCAAAATAAGTTATTGCTGTGTTATTCATGTCAAATTTTGGGTCCAGTCGTTGAAATTGAGATCTTATTTCCATACGGATCATCAGCGCATTAGAACTGCATTCCTCATCCTATGTGTTGCTATTTCTCATGCATACATGCAGGACCTACTTTAACTCAGGTGTTTCTATCTATTAGTCAGAATTGATCCTTCCCGGGAATCGCTTCGAGAGCTTGGCACCGACGCTCTGGTCAACGTTTGGTTAGAGTATCCCCAATCCCCGAGCCTACTCCAGTTAGTCCTGTGATTCGTTCAAGTTCATCGGATTCAGTTTCTGATTCAGGTTTGGTAGAAATGGCTGACAACACTGTGAATGAGACCGGGTTCTCTCCAGCCCAGATAAGAATCATTACTGAGATAATAGCTGCTGCCTTGGCCCAAGAGAGGTCACAAAACCAGGTTCTTCCTGCTTCGAGCAATCAGCCTACGGTTGAGGAAAGGGATAATCCAGAACCCACTTCGGATAATCGGGCCTCCGCTGGTAATGCTGTCCCAATTGAGAATGATCTAGCTAAACAGTTTGCAGAGCTGAGGGATAAAGTGGAGAAAATGTCTATTGCAAAAGAGAAGGATCCAGTCACTAATTTCCACGTGGCTGAATATGTCTTGCATCCTACAAGTTCCACTTCATCCAAGACTTTCAAGCATACCATATTCGAAGGAGACAATGACCCGCGATCCCATTTGTCTGAGTTCCTTCGGGTCTCCCAAATGAATCGATATAACGAGGAAGATGTCTTACGGGCATTTCCTCAAACACGGCACAGGAGTTACAGGAGATGGTATGATGGCTTGGATACAGAGACACAGAGAAATTAGGTCAAGCTACAGACTGCTTTTTCGAAGCACTTCAAAACGGATGACAGTGATGAGTTCGGCCTGCGTGACTTAGAGAGCTTAAGACAAGAAAAGGATGAAAGTTTCTCGGATTATTACAGGAGGTGGAGGACAAAACTGTTCATGGTCCAGACAAGGCCAAAGGACCAAGAACTGATCAGGATTTTCAGTAGAAGCCTGTTACCTTTCTTCAAGGAGAGAATGCTGGCCCAACCTCTCACTGATTTTGCTCTAGTTCAATGGGCTGGTTGAATATCGAAGAGCTATACAAGGATGAGAAGAAGAAGAGTCGAGGGTTTGGTAACTACCGGTCCTCCTACACTGATAGAAATGCCGGAAGTAGTACCCCGAACCAGTCAGGGAGTAGTAACATGGTGGGAGCTGTTAACAAGAAGGTGAGAAGGGAGTTCACCGATCTGGGTAGACCTTTGAGCACGGTCATGAGATCCTGCATTAAGAACGGCGTGCTGTCCAAATTACTTGTTAATCCAGCTAAGCCTGTTCGGGGTAGGTTTATGGATCGACACTGCGAGTATCATCAGTGTAAGGGTCATTCTACTGATGACTGCTTCAAGTTAAGGCACGATATACAGGATCTGATAGACAGTGGGAAGATTACCAAACCTTCTAAAAGGAATAAGCCGAGCACAAAGAATAATCCATTGCCACAATACCAGTATAACTATCCACCCCACAAGTCTCAAATGGGCGGGTCGGTTAATGCAATTGGGAGTGGTCTACCGGAAGAACTGGTATTGGCAGAAGCCGAGTGGGAGGAAAAGATGTGTGCTATGCTGAACATCTGGGATGATTGCAGTAGTGAGGAGGAAGAAGAGAAGAGGCCTGTGAAGATTGAAATTGAGAAGAGCATCATAGTTAAAGTTGGTGAAGTACCGGAAAGCAAAGACGAGCAGGTTCAGCTTGTGATTCAGAAAAGTTTGGCTGATCAGGAAGATCAATGGTACTATAGCAGTGATAAGGATGTAAATGAAGTTGGCATCCAGAGCTTAACCCGAAGCGGCCGTGTGTATAATCCAGACAACAATGCTCAATCTAAAGGAAAAGCAGTTGCCATCGATGGGATGGGAAAGAAAGCAACAGACAAGGGTGAAGAATAGCCTAAGGAAAAGAAGAAGGAAGATGATGTGGGAAAGGTACAAAGGAAGGCTACTGAAGTGGGTGAGAGTAGTCAAAACAAAATACCAAGCGGCGTAACAGCAAGTTCAGTATTGAGTCAGCTGCAGAGGACTAAGGCTGACATCTCACTGTGGGATCTACTGATAGCCTCAAAGGAGCACAGAGAATCTTTGTTAGAAGCTATGACATTTGTCAGAGTTCCTGCTAGAATCCAGAGCGTGGATATGATCAATGTGTTACAGCGCAGGATTGGTGAGATCACCTTCTTTGATTCCGATCTTCCTCCGGAAGGTAGGAATCACTTCAAGCCTCTGTACATCCAGGTTACTGTTAACGGGTGAGAAACCCGCAATGTGATGGTGGACAATGGGTCGGCATTGTCTGTATGCCCATTGAAAATGCTGTCCAAATTTAAGATCGAGGAGTCGGAGCTTGAGCCGTCTAATATGGTAGTTAAAGCATATGACAACACCATGCGTAATGCTAGGGGGACTTTCAGGGCAAAGATTTCGACGGGAAATATAGAAAGTTGGGTAGATGTAGTCGTCCTAGATATTTTGGCCAATTATGCATTACTGTTGGGAAGGCCATGGCTTCATCCTCTGGGTGCAATCCCTTCCACATTGCACAGAAAAGTTAAGGTTCCTTGGGGGACTGATGTGGTAACTATCAATGCACAAGAAGATTTGAATGTGGCGGCTGTAGAAAGTCTAGAAGCATCTGTGCCTTTATCTGGTTTTCAAGTGGCTGTGATTGATGCTGCAATTACTGAAAACAAAAGTGCAGTTAACAGAATGAGCCCTTTTTCTCGTAAAATGATGAAGAAGATGCAATGGAAATACGGTAAGGGGCTAGGCTGAGATTTACAGGGAAGGTTTGAACCTTTGTCATCATCACATGGACAACAAGATTGACATGGGCTGGGGTATTCAGAGAGTAGAAAGAAGGAAACATATGAAATCCAGTCTCCGATAAAAGAGCCAGGACTGAACAAGATTTTCTTTGTCTCAGAGGCTTCAGGGGAATTTCAAAGCAGAGGAAAGACCTATCTTGGCCTTGAGATCTTCATGACAGACTTTGATCAGCAGCTGATCAAATCTCCTGAGCCTTCCTTTGAACAGTTGGTAGAAGGCACACAGTTCATGGTTGGTATGGTTCAAACAGGCAGTGGCACAGAATGGTCACAGAAGATACCTGAATTTGAAGATTTCCTGGGGATTGGGGACGAAGCTTCAAGAATGGTGCAGGAGCAGAAGGCTAAGGCAAGGATCCTCCAGTCAATACTAGCAGCTGAAGATACTAAAGAAGCAGAGAGGAAGGTGACAGAGAATGAAGAGGCGAAAGAAGAAGCTGCCCCAGAAGCAAAGGAAGCTCCAGATGCTGATGAAGTGATTCGAGCTATAAAAGACAGTTGTGATGCATGTATTGAACAGGCTATTAATCCTGTCTTTTGTTTTTCTGATTATTGTTTTGAGAACGATTTGGATGGTTTCCCTTTATTATTTCAATCAATGGAAGTGAATTTTGACTACTTGTTTTCTTGTTTTCCTGATTGTCACGTTCATGGCATTGATTATACCACGCGCATATTTGACATAAATGCATTGTATCATTTTGCATTTAACCTAAGCACCACTGAAGATCCCAAAATAATCGAAATCAGATCGGACTTCAAGCCTGAACTTAGACAGGATCTCCAAGAATGTCTTAAGAGAAATTCAGAGGTATTTGCCTGGAGTTATACTGACATGCCAGGAATCGACAGGTTAATCACAGAACACTTCATTCCTACTGACCCGAGTATTAAGCCAGTGAAGCAAAAGAGGAGGCGAGTCAGACCAGAATGGCAAGACAAGATCAAGGCTGAGGTCCAGAAGCAGTTAGATGCAGGATTCTTAGAAGTAGTACATTATCCTGAGTGGTTGGCAAACATAGTCCCAGTGCTGAAGAAAGATGGGAGAATAAGAGTCTGTGTTGACTACAGGGACCTAAACAAAGCCTCGCCCAAAGATGACTTTCCGCTTCCACACATAGGTGTTTTGATTGACAGTGCTGCTGGAATGGGATGTTATTCTATCATGGACGGATTCTCCGGATACAACCAAATCTTGATGGCCTTGGTTGACAAGCATAAGACTGCCTTCACTACTGACTTTGGGACTTTCTGCTATAGGGTGATGCCATTCGGATTGAAGAATGCCGGGGCAACATATCAGAGAATGGCTACAACATTATTTCATGATATGATCCATAAAGGATTGGAGGTATATGTGGATGATATGGTGATCATGACGAGAACACAGGAAGAACACACGGAGATGTTGGAAAAGTTCTTCGCACGGGTCAAACAGTACAACTTAAGACTCAATCCCAAAAAGTGCATATTCGGGGTAACGAAAGGGAAGCTATTAGGTTTTGTTGTAGGACCTAACAGGATTGAGGTTGACCCAGACAAAATAAAAGCCATTCAGGATATGGAACCGCCAAGAATAGAACGTCAGGTGAGAAGCTTCTTGGGAAAAATCCAGTATATCAGCAGATTTATCTCTAGGTTATCCATCACATGCGCTCCGATCTTTAAGCTACTTAAGTAGAATCAACTAGTTAGATGGAACGAGGACTGCCAGAAAGCCTTTGATCACATAAAGAAGTATTTGATGAATCCACCAATGTTGAGTTCGCCTAGACCGGGAGAGCCTCTGATCCTGTACTTGTCTATAGAGGATGCGAGAGTTGGAGCTATGTTGGCATAGCCGGACGCTGCTGGAGTAGAAAAGGCCATTTATTACATCAGCAAGAAATTACTGCCTATCGAGGAGAAGTATAATTTGGTAGAGAAAACGTGTATGGCGGTGGTGTGGTCGATAAAGAAATTGAGGACTTACTTTGATTCCTTCAGGGTCACTTTCGTTTCTAAAATCGATCCTATGAAGTATCTTCAGAGAACACTTACTCTAGAAGGACGACTGTCCAAATGGCTAATTCAGATGTCCAGTGTAGATGCTAAGTTTTTCACGAAGAAGACGGTCAAAGGTCGGGTTGTGGCAGAATTCCTGGCTGAAAATCCCATTGTAGATGATGAGTCGTGGGAATTGGAATTTCCATATGAACATTTGTTGTGTGTTGAAACAGGGGTTTGGAAATTGTACTTTGATGGATCGGCCAATAGAAATGGAGCCAAAGCCAGCATAGTGATAGAGGCACCTAATGGCGAGGTCACAACAATGTGCAAAAGATTGTCGTTTCCGGTCACCAACAATATGGCTGAATATGAAGCGTGTATCATGGGAATGGAGGCTCTTCTTGCATCCGAAGCTAAGAAAGTCGAGGTGATAGGAGATTCACTGTTGGTTATCGAACATGCTAACGAGAGATGGAAAGTGGAAGAAGAAAGGTTGAAGCCCTATGTTGAGTGCTTGTTGAAGAAGGCAGCACTCTTTGATAAGATCACCTTTACTCACATAGGAAGAGTTCATAACCGAATTTCGGATGCCTTGGAAAACTTAGCATCAGCTTGGCAGGATTTGAGTAAAGTCCCAAAGAAGCCGTTCATCATTACCGCAGCAAATATTCCATGTTATGAAGAACATTTTGTGAACCAGGTTGAGTCAGAAGAAGAACCTTGGTTTACGGATATCCTGCGGTACATGAAAGGCGGAACCTTTTCTGATGATGCGACAAAGGAAGACCGTTCAATTCTAAGAAAAATGGCTTTGAATTATGTCCTGACTGATGGTGAACTTTATAGGAGGGCTTGGGACGGGATGCTGCTAAGATGTGTAAGTAAAAAGGAAGGGGAAGAAATAATGAAGAAAATCCATGAGGGAGTCTACGGTACTCATTTGAGCGGCATGAGTTTAGCCAGAAATATCATGAGGCATGGTTATTTTTGGATGCAAATGGAAGGTGACTGTGTCAATTATGTACGTCATTGTAAAGCTTGGCAGTACCATGATAATAAAAGCCATTTGCCTGCTATTGAACTCCATCCGACAGCTCCTTCTTGGCCTTTTTCAGCATGGGGTATAGACATCATTGGCAAGATCACGCCAGCAGCATCGAATGGTCATCAGTATATCTTGGTTGCAGTAGACTACTTTTCTAGGTGGATCGAGGCTCAATCCTACAAAACTTTGACTGCCAAACATGTGGCTAGATTCATTGAACAGAACATTTTCTGTCGCTATGGTGTTCCCCGTCACATAGTTACAGACAATGGTTCTCATTTTCAAGCAGATGTTGGTTAGTTGCTATATAGGTATAAGGTTGAGCATCACCATTCTTCTCCTTATCGACCTCAAGCTAATGGTGCAGTGGAAGCCGCAAATAAGGAGATTAAGAGAATCTTGTCCAAGATGTGCGAGAAGTATAGAAGTTGGGCTGAGAAACTCCCTTTCGCGCTCTGGGGGCATCGCACTACCTTCAAGTCAGTGAATGGAGCTTCTCCCTTTGAACTTATATATGGGATGGAGGTCGTGTTACCTGTAGAGCTCAAAAAGAAGTCTCTTAGGGTTCTTCTAGAAGCTGGTCTGACCGAGGAAGAATGGGTCAAGAAAAGATATGAAGATCTAGCGCTTTTAGATGGAAGAAGATTGAACGCTCGGTTCCAGGATCAGATGAGAAAGAGAAGGATTGCTCGTTTCTACAACAAGCGGGTACATCCAAGGGCTTTGAAGAATGGAGATTTAGTATTGATCAGATTGTTGGACCATGAAGCCCAGAATCATCCTGGTGGGAAATTCAGACCCAACTGGCATGGACCATTCAGAATTCAGAAGCTATTAGCTAAAGGTGCTGCTGAATTAATCACCATGGAAGGGAAGCCTGTCAATCGGATTGTTAATCAGGACCAAATGAAAAGGTTCTATGTCTGAAATGATGATTTCGATTAAAAAAAAAAAAAGGGAGCTAGGTTGAAAACCCGAAAGGGCGGCCTAAGCAAGAAATGAACTCGCTGGGTTGAAAACCCGCAAAGGGCGGCCTAGGCAAAAGTTAGAGCATAATAAAAAATAATGATAAAAAAATAATAATAATAATAATAAAATTGGCGAGATTAACATGTGGTGCTTAGTTTAAATGAAAAATCTATGTCATGCGTTCGTGACAGATTTGTGATTGGTTGCTCAATGCCATCAACTTGACTAGAAGGAGAATAGGTAAATGAATAGTTAGAATAAATGACCATTGTATTAAAATAGTTTTTCTTTACTTCTGTATAATGTTGAAAGAAGTGGGATTAATAAAGGGGCTTGAATTTCAAAATTATTCTTCCTTTTGTTTCGGGGATATGGATAAGGAATGCAAGACCTTCCTCTCTACTTATCTGATCAAGATTGACTCATCTATTTTGAAAATGTTCTGGTTGTTGGTCCTGCCTAAATGATGAATTCTTTTAAACATCGATCAGGAGAACGAATACCATTTTCTCAGTGATTTCCTTGGAAAGATCGATAAAAAACCCATGGATAAAACCTTAGCGCTCAGTAGGTTCATGCATACATAAAGAAGTTACATATGTTGTTTTTGTTTGATTTATGCAGGTAATAAAAATGGTCACCCCATCTTTTTATTTCCAAATGTAAGCTTCTGTCTTTAAATCAAATGATCCGCCTTTATGGGCTTTCATTTATTGACCCAGGGGCAGGAGGCCCAAGTGACTAACACCGCAAATAATTTCGAAGGAAAAGATTTGTTGTCTTTTGTTGCCCATGTGTGCAGAAAGCAGGAATTAATAAAGACAGAACTATCGGAGTCATTCATTGAAAAAGAGGGGATACATTAATTGGGAGCTCACGGCTCTGGAATACAGGAAATTGCAAAGAAGAAGGAACAACAACATTTATTCTAGCAAAGGTTATCATCAAACACCAGTCTTTTCAAAACCTAGTATCATCACTGGGTGTAAAACCAGTCGACGTACTCGGGTGTCACGGTGTCCTGCATCACCCCTTGACCCAGGTACCAAGTGTTTCGGTTACGTCAACGGTCAGCTAAATTGGTCAACAGACTCTGCGTCATGGGACCACTCTCAAAGTCATGGATGCTGGGAACGCGCTGTATCATGCCGTACTGACGGCTGATCCTGTCTGGGAAATAGGCCATGGAACGGTCTAGACTGGCGTACAACACGTAGTTGAGGTTCATGCTCCCAGCAGTGACCAGTCTAATCCTCCACCAAGGACAAGTCCACCGGATCACGAGGTTATCCCTAAAGTCGAATTGTCCTCGAGAGTGAGGCTGAAAATTGGCAGGGCCATAGGTTGGAATTAAACGAGCTAGGACTGGAGGAATCAGGCTTAACTTATCTAGCGCCGAGGCTTGCAACAACATCGGGCAACCTCGATTGTGAACATTGAAATTGGTGACATGAAGGGCAATATCCCTGACCCAACACATTGTCTCCCCTATGATCATCATAAAGACAGTGCGACGATACATTTGCATGTCACGGACAACTGTCAGCAGTCGGAAATCTCCAATTCCAGGTTGGCGATTCTTTATGGCATACATATTCAACAATAGGAAACAACAAGCTCGAATCCAAGAGGGGTCTACAGCCATGGACAGAACCCTACTCAGAAAAGGCTCTAAAGGAAGGCCTTGATCCAGGTTTATGCCATCAAGAAGGTAAACCGGGCATAGGGCTGCAATTTCGGTTAGATCATGTCTAGGGCCTGGGGGCAAAGCTGGAGTTTCATCTTGTTCAGGGTGATGACCCATCACAGCACACATTTCCTCATAGGTCGGGGTTACTTCAGAATCTTCAAATCGAAAAACCATGGTGATGGGGTTGAAGTACGTGACGAGCCAAGATAGGAAACTATGGTCGGGCTTCAAGTCTTTGAAATATTTCAGCCAAGCGAGTTGGTTCATGGGGTGAATCTGCCACAGGTCGTCAGGAATGGACTGGACGAAGGACGAAACTTGGTTTCTGAAAGCCGTGGAAAAGGATTATTCAAGAGATGGAGTTGTTTTGAATGCTGGGAATGAAGAAGACGCAGAGAAAAGCCTCTACTTATAGGAGTGGAAAGGGTTTAGTGAATGAGGCGCTATCATTATTTGACCTAGTACTAACTGTTGATGGTGGTTGGATGGGCACTTATGCATAGATCGCTCCGGTAGTTGGGCATTTATGCTTATGTTAATAAGATGGACAGCTCTTACAATAGGGTGGTTGAGCCTTTATGTCTGCATTAACCAAGTGGACCGCCCCGTCAGGTAAGTATTACGAACCATTTCTTGTTTCTGGTTGGTTCTTATCTTATTTTATTTTTCTTGTTTTGTTTTTATTTTATTTCATTTCCTTATTTACAATAAATTGGTTGGTTAAGCACTAACGAGGTGGACTACTTTTTGCAAGTAAGTGGGACGCCTTTATTTTGCGTTTTTGTGTGTTTGTGTTTTTCTTATGCAGGAATAAAGTCTCACAAAGTGTAAGTAATAAACATGTAAATAATACTGTAATAAAAGCAAAAATACTGTAATAAAGAAAATGTAAATAATATGGCAAAATTAATGTAAAAATACTGAAAATATACTCCTACAAGCTACAAAAATGTCCCAAAAAGGTGGTTAGAGCGGAGAAGGCTGGCTAACGTCGCCTCCGGCTAGGACCAGCTGCTGCCTGAGAGGGTGGAGACGGTGGTGCATCATCAAACGAGGAGCCATCATCATCATCCTCCTCATCCTCGGAGAAATCTAATGAAATCCCCTCCACCTCTAGCCTAGTCCGAAGTCGATCGACCTCCATCTAGAGTCGAGTAACAGCGCTGGATTGGCGGGACTGGTGCCTCCGTAGCCTCCCAATCTCCAGATCCTGTGAAAACATAGAAGCAGAAAGAGGTAAGAGGGGTATGCAAAGAAAACAAAAGAGAAGAAGGTAAAACACATGAGAATGATACTCTGTAACGTCCCATTTTTCTATTGAATCGAGGCGTTGCTTAGAGTCGAGTCGGGCTGATCCAAAACCCGGTTCGAGCCATTAGAGTCTAGAGTGGGCTAGAATGAAATAAGGAGAAGAAGTGGACTTACTTGAAGGAAACAAAAAGATCAAAGTATAAGGATTAGGACTTGCTTGCACTAAAATATAAAGTTGAGGTAGGAAGTTGTACCATTTTGACACTTGAGGTACCATTTGATAATTTTCACATAAAAATCCATGATATTCTAGAGACTACCCGTGAGTTCCATTTCATTTTCATTTCTTCATCCTTATCTTCATCTTCTTCCTCTACTTTCCTCTTCCACTTTCCTTTCTCCATCACTTTTAATGGTAGTGAAGATGTTAATGGGATTCAAACATTAATTCAACTTCTATTCTATCCAAGTAAGTAAACCTTCTTGATTTTCATACTTGAATCATTTGGTGATATTTTTAGATGATTCATAAGAATTCTCATGTATAGGAGAGGTGAGCTCAAAGGTAGAAGAAAAAGGAAGCTAAGAAGAAGATTCCAAGCTTGTTAAGTGAAGGTGTGATATCTCTTTTCATTTACCATTTTCTTTGCATGAGAAATTGTGTGGTGTGTTGCTAATGAGACAATATTGCTTCATGTTGAGTGGGAGGACTGGTAATGGTGAGAAAACAGGGGAGGTATTGAATAAATGAAGTAAATAGTGAGTTTATGCTGAAACAGGGGAGTTACTGGTACTGGAAATTTTACCAGTAACTTCATCTTGATTTTGACCCCATTTAATGATGGAATTATGAAGTGTCATAGAAGAGTTATTTGTTCCTCTATGTGTTAGCTTTACATGGGTTTTTGAATCATTCAAATCGGAGTTGTATATTGAGAGATGTGATCAAAAGAGTACAGACAGTGCAGGCTGGAAAACGCGACGCGCGCGCGCGAATTGCCTGAAGAGGTCGCGACTTGTGCCTGAAACTCACTGACTCTCATTTTGCACTGTACGCGACCGCGATTTTCATTTACGCGCTCGCGACTTTCACCTGAAACTCTCTGACTCTCATTTTGCACTGTACGCAACCGCAACTTTCATTTGCGCGCTCGCGACTTGGCCCTTGGCCTGTAAGCACTCGCGACCTTCATCGCGCGCTCGCGAATTTGGCCTGGGAACTCACTGTCTCTCATTTTGCACTCTACGCGCTCGCGACTTTCAAGTGCGCGCTCGCGACTTGTGCCTGATAACTCACTGTCTCTCATTAGGTGCTTTATGCGCTCGCGACCTTGCAAGGCGCGCTCGCGACTTGTGTTTTCATGCACTTTTGGACTTCTTTTTCTATGCAATTGGATTCCTTTGCTCACTTTGTATGCCTCCAATCATTTTACAACAAAAATACAACATTAAATCATGTATCAAAACAACATGCAAGCATGCAAATGATGTGAAATGAGGTAAACACAACTTGTAATTGTATTCTATGCAATTGTGAAATGATGTGAAATGGTGTATGAAGTTATGAATTCTATGTAATTATAGTCCTTTCTCAACTTGTATGTCTTCAACCATTTTAAAACAAAAAGACAACATGAACACATGTATAAACACAAAATGCAAGCATGCAAATGGTGTGAAAATAACATGACACAAGCATGCAAGTTATGACACAGTTATTTTGCTTTTGTTTTATCTATTGTCATTCCATTAATATGCTCCATTGAGGTTAGGTAGAAACCATGTAGATAAGGCTATGTCGCGACATAGAATAGCAGATCTGTGCTCCATACAGATTGGTACTCCGGCTACAGGCCGTTGAGTGGATATGATTATACAGGCCATAACAGCCAAGCATACAGTTTCATCCAGTTTCATACAGTTTTTCTTATCACTTCGGTTTCACTATAACCTTATGGAGCTATACAGTTATATCGACTATAAATTGCATGATCATACAGTATACTAAACAGCAAGAAAGATCATTAAGGGAAAATGAAAGTATCATGATATGTGTGCTTACATTCCATATGTGAGTAAATGTTTATTTCTACATATGTATGTGCTTATATGTTTCTTCATTCATTGTGATATTCACTGAGTTTAATCAAAGTTGCAGAGTTCATACAACATAAAGAACATCAGGTAAGATTATGAAAGTATCATGTTATATATGCTTACAAGTTTATTTATTTAATTCTTAAGGAGCCATACAGTCTTGAGATGTTATTAATCATAACTTATATGATGTGACTAAAAGTGCATAAGTCATACAGCATAATGAATAGCAAGTAAGACAATGAACATATACTGTTATGTAATCTTACATGTTTATTGATTTCATTCATACAACACAATGAACAGCAGGTAAGATCATGATAGTATCATAAGGTGTGAGTTAAGGTTCATGTAAAGGAGTTATGAGATAATTAGAACTAAATTATTGATGTTTATGAATTAGAAGTTTATTCGTTGCTATAAAGAGACATTTATGTTGAAATTTACTGATTCTATGAGTATCAATGCTTTATGAAATTTATATTTTAAGTTAGTTGCCATCGCACTTTGTTTCGTATGTGAATTATGAGCACCACTGAGTTTTATACTCAGCGCGTCGATTTTTATCACGCGTAGGTTGAAGATCGTGGTTGGTACTTGAAGACTTGAGGAGTACGTTCAAAGCAGAAGTGACTAACTTGGTCATAGTAGATTGAGAGTTGTAATATTAAGAATTATGGCATGTATTAAGATTTATGGCATGTATAATTATTACATTTGTTAGAGCTTATGTGATTGGAAATATAATTGAAGCATGTAATTATTGTGGTGTAAGTATTTGGAGGAAATGATTGAAATATTTTACTATAGTTGGTATGATTAGGTCATGAAGACTTGATATAGATCATGAATGCAATTAATTGCTGGATTTTCAATGCTATTGAGGATTTATACAGTTATGACTATATATATAAAGTGTTGTTGTGTTATGATGATTAGTTGGAGATATTGAAAGTTTGAAGTTTAATTGGGAGTGTTTTATATTCATATTTAGCATACAGGATGATATCAGCATGACAGGATATAAGTTCAACCAGATTGTAGCGTCTCGGCTCGGTTCATTCGGGTTAACGGGTGGACCGGGAAGGGATGTTACAATTTTTAGTATCAGAGCCTAGGTTTAGGCGGTTCTCAGACTATATGTGTATCTATGTAGGAAGTTATATATTTTGCAGTGAGAATACGAGTAATTGAAGTTAAAGACATGCCATATTGGTTTGCTTAGAAACAACCAGCCATTGGAGAATGATGTCGTGGTAAGCGGAGTATATACTGAGGTTTCTATTGATGATTACAGGTCATATCCTTTTAGATCATTATTCATGGAGGATATGTTTAGAGAATAATGAATAGGGAATTCGATGTAGTGGTTATTGGAGATGAATATTATTGAGGTATTAAGGATTTGTGTACTTTCGTGAGTTGATATGAGTTCTACCTGTTATAAGTATTATGAGATGTATTGTGCATCTGATTGTTTTTATCCATGATAGTGATATCATGAGTGACTTGTAACAAGGTTTGTTCATTTTGAATCCAAAAGAAGCATAGTTTATGTTGCTTATGAACAACTGATTTTTCTATGAGAATTCTTCTTTTCTCTGAACACTTGGAAAAAAAATGTATTGTAAATTTTCAAGTGTGGTTTTCTAAAGTTTTGATACATGGAAGGATTGTTTTATAAATGACAATGAAGTCACTTGTATAAATTCATAACTGAGTTATGAAGTACATTGGTTTATGACTTAAACAAGAAAATAACATATATGTATATACAGATGTAAGATGTAGAGTAACCTTGTATGGTTGTGTACGCAAAAAGCTATGTTAAGGTATGCATGATGTGACTGTGAAATGTATGCATAAAATGCATGAATGTGTGTACATGTGCCTATGGAAGGAGTATGTTGAGGATGAGTTGCTAGTATTATCTAATAAGAAAACAAACTGATTCGGATTTAAGGACATTAGAATCTATTTACGAAGAGTATTGATGTTTACATGATTGTGGTTAATGGAATCTATTATGACTATTGAGATAAGCATTTTGCTAGATAGAATACACATATACGTATATTCATTGGTGTAGTTACATAAATGATCTTAATGATGAATGATTTGATGTGATTTGCTCTAAGAATGGGTGATGAGTATTTTTCATAAGAACTAATGTCATTATTTCAAGCCATTTATGAGAAGTGATTTCTAATTATGAGAAATACTTACTATTTGGTGGAGTCAAGTATATTGTGGTGTTCATCAGCTATTTTGCAAATGTATGACTATCAGGAATCATATAAAGTACTATGGTTATAAGAAAAGTATGGTGATTCTTAAGATGAAGTCAATTATTTAACTCTTGATGAGCCTAGTAGTGAAGCTGTATGAATTGTAGCACCTTGAGGGTTAATATGGTATAAGTATGAATTATATTCAACAAGATTTAGTTTTTGAGGTTTAAAGTATTTGGTGAATTCTAGATGTTTTGTAAGTTTATTGAGAGATTCTATGATTCGAAAAAAAAAAAAAAAGAGAAGTAAATGACTCCTAAACACCAAATGAAGATAATTATGTTATATAAATATTGGACCATGATGATGAAGTGAAATGATGAATGACCTTGGACATGGAGAGATAGTTGTCCAACCATTGAATTGATGTTATACCAAGAAAGTAGGTAAGTAAGAATGGATCTAGTCATGGTATTGAATTAAGATTTAGATAAGCATCAATTACAGAGGTAAAGGAGTATGAATTAGGATGATTTAAATGAGATGATAATCAGTCAGAGTTTTGTGACAAATTAGGAATCATGGTTATTAAGATTTGATGGAAATAGAAGTAAAGATGCATCAGAATATATATACAATATCGGACTTACTATCCTTTGAGAGTTCATGAATATGTACAAATTGTGGTTCGTGTTGATCTCACTATGTGCACATGAGAATAAATTCTGAGCCAAAATGCTCAAGATTTTATAAGTGATCATTCTTCAGACATAAATGATTGGTTAATCATTAATAGAAGTATTTATAAGTCACAGATGATTTATGGATTTATGTGAGCTATTTATGAGTCAAAAAAAAAAAAAAAAAAAAAAAGAGAGAAAGGTGGAATTGCTAATTGGATGCAACTACCAAATCATTATGGATAAATGGTCAAGTTGAGATAATCTATATGGCACATTGTATGATTTGCATAACTTTGTGATTGTGTATAATTACTTTCATGTATTGACATTTGGAACTTTGGTTTCATTTTGTTTTCTTCTTGAGTGGAACTTGCAAGTATGCATGTATGACTATATGTATATATGCATGACAGTGGATGAGAAGAAGTACCATGACAACATAAAGTTATTCATACAGTTATGAACATAAATTATATGATCTCAGGATATGTTTCTATAATCTCATCATGCTTTATGAGAATTTATTGTATGCAAATCTTTGAATAGGCTATTGCAATGAAATGCCTTGATATGTATATGAGATGATGATATGATATGTATATGATATGATATGTCTATGATATGCTGATATGTTTGGTATGGGCGATATATAGGTCATTGGATTGAGTGTTGATATAGACTGGATATATTAGCTAGTATGTATGTTCATTTGGGAGAATCAAGTGGAGAACATAAGGATAGTAAATGTTAGCCAATAAACGAAGAATCAAATTGAGTTGGAAACTATTATGAGAGTTGTCAGTGTTTAATGTAAGTGAATTTCGAGGACGAAATTTTTTTTAAGGGGGGTAGAACTGTAACGTCCCATTTTTCTATTGAATCGAGGCGTTGCTTAGAGTCGAGTCGGGCTGATCCAAAACCCGGTTCGAGCCATTAGAGTCTAGAGTGGGCTAGAATGAAATAAGGAGAAGAAGTGGACTTACTTGAAGGAAACAAAAAGATCAAAGTATAAGGATTAGGACTTGCTTGCACTAAAATATAAAGTTGAGGTAGGAAGTTGTACCATTTTGACACTTGAGGTACCATTTGATAATTTTCACATAAAAATCCATGATATTCTAGAGACTACCCGTGAGTTCCATTTCATTTTCATTTCTTCATCCTTATCTTCATCTTCTTCCTCTACTTTCCTCTTCCACTTTCCTTTCTCCATCACTTTTAATGGTAGTGAAGATGTTAATGGGATTCAAACATTAATTCAACTTCTATTCTATCCAAGTAAGTAAACCTTCTTGATTTTCACACTTGAATCATTTGGTGATATTTTTAGATGATTCATAAGAATTCTCATGTATAGGAGAGGTGAGCTCAAAGGTAGAAGAAAAAGGAAGCTAAGAAGAAGATTCCAAGCTTGTTAAGTGAAGGTGTGATATCTCTTTTCATTTACCATTTTCTTTGCATGAGAAATTGTGTGGTGTGTTGCTAATGAGACAATATTGCTTCATGTTGAGTGGGAGGACTGGTAATGGTGAGAAAACAGGGGAGGTATTGAATAAATGAAGTAAATAGTGAGTTTATGCTGAAACAGGGGAGTTACTGGTACTGGAAATTTTACCAGTAACTTCATCTTGATTTTGACCCCATTTAATGATGGAATTATGAAGTGTCATAGAAGAGTTATTTGTTCCTCTATGTGTTAGCTTTACATGGGTTTTTGAATCATTCAAATCGGAGTTGTATATTGAGAGATATGATCAAAAGAGTACAGACAGTGCAGGCTGGAAAACGCGACGCGCGCGCGCGAATTGCCTGAAGAGGTCGCGACTTGTGCCTGAAACTCACTGACTCTCATTTTGCACTGTACGCGACCGCGATTTTCATTTGCGCGCTCGCGACTTTCACCTGAAACTCTCTGACTCTCATTTTGCACTGTACGCGACCGCAACTTTCATTTGCGCGCTCGCGACTTGGCCCTTGGCCTGTAAGCACTCGCGACCTTCATCGCGCGCTCGCGAATTTGGCCTGGGAACTCACTGTCTCTCATTTTGCACTCTACGCGCTCGCGACTTTCAAGTGCGCGCTCGCGACTTGTGCCTGATAACTCACTGTCTCTCATTAGGTGCTTTATGCGCTCGCGACCTTGCAAGGCGCGCTCGCGACTTGTGTTTTCATGCACTTTTGGACTTCTTTTTCTATGCAATTGGATTCCTATGCTCACTTTGTATGCCTCCAATCATTTTACAACAAAAATACAACATTAAATCATGTATCAAAACAACATGCAAGCATGCAAATGATGTGAAATGAGGTAAACACAACTTGTAATTGTATTCTATGCAATTGTGAAATGATGTGAAATGGTGTATGAAGTTATGAATTCTATGTAATTATAGTCCTTTCTCAACTTGTATGTCTTCAACCATTTTAAAACAAAAAGACAACATGAACACATGTATAAACACAAAATGCAAGCATGCAAATGGTGTGAAAATAACATGACACAAGCATGCAAGTTATGACACAGTTATTTTGCTTTTGTTTTATCTATTGTCATTCCATTAATATGCTCCATTGAGGTTAGGTAGAAACCATGTAGATAAGGCTATGTCGCGACATAGAATAGCAGATCTGTTGTAATATCCTCAATTTTGTAGTTCTTTCTATTTTAGCTTTTTCGATGAATTCGGTTATCCGAATAAAAGGAAAACTTAAAATAATGGGAAACACTATAGATTGAGGATATTAATATTAATTAAATGAAACATTAATTGATCTTTACAAATCCATGTGAAAGCTTAAAGGAAATCAAAAATGAGTTGAAAGATGAATGACTTCTCGGTAAAGCACGATTTTACCTGAAAAGCCTGAAAAACGGTAATTTCCGTACGATTTTTACCAAGTGGAGTTTAGAATATTAAATACACTTGGTTTATACCTAATAGGACTAAAGTAAAATGATTAAAAAGATTAGAGTGCCAAAGGATGAAGGGAAAACAAAAGGGAGGATTATAGTGCAATTTGCATTTAAAGGACATGGAAGGAATTTTTAATAAAGTTTATTATATAATTTTATTGAAGAAGAGGAAAGAACCACGACACTTCACTCATTGTTGCAGGCCAAACCGTTCAAGAAGAGAGGAGGAGGGTTTTGAGTCAAAACCAAGCAAAAAGAAGGTGAAAATCAAAGAATTTTCAAGTAATTCTTAAGAAAAGGTTAGTTATTTTCACTTCCTCCTTCATTTCTATGGATTACTTTTTGAATTCCATGAACTTTGAAGTGAGGTGCTTGTTTGTGTAATCTGATTTGGTGAAGATGAAGTGATGAGAAGTGATTTAAGGTGATTTAAGATGGTTGAAAGTAGTTATGCATGAATTCAAAGTCTAAGTTGCATAAGTCACCAAGATGGATGATTTTGAGTTTGGTTTTGATATTCTATGAACTATGGACTCTGCTATATCTTATATTATGATGTTATTTCAGTAATAGAAGAGTTGGATTGCATGAATTTGTGCTGGAAGTGAGTTGAGAATACTTAAATAAACTTATCATTGTTGGACATGTTACAGTTATGCTGCCTGACATTCAGCTTCTGTAATTGACCTATTTGACTAAGCAAATGAACTCCAAAATTTATGAAATTTGATATGGAGATAGGCTGAGATGTTGGGTAGGTCGTGTTAAAATTTAAAGGCCATTGGATAAAAGGAAATGGAGTTATAAGTAAATCACTGCAGGCTGCTCAGCATGAGAAAAACTGAACTTCAGACTCTATAATTATGTCATTTAAAAATGCAAATGAGCTTTAAAAATTATGAAATTTTCCAGAACAGTACCCTAAGATGTTTGGAACATGCTGTCAAAATTTCAGGGCAATTGAATATGGGGAATTCAAGATATAGTCAACGCAATGCCAGCTACTCAAATGCTGAAATTCTGCATTTCATAAACCTTGAACGAATTTAGCATGCTATTCACTTCTATTGTTTTCATTGTTAGTATTTTGTGTCTAGGATGTGGTTAAGTGTTGGATATGAAGTGTTTCATGCTTAAACTCAGATCATATAACACTTGGACAAGTATAGTGAAAATGAAAGAAAAAGCATGAGACTACATTCTAATGCTTAATTTGCATTCTTATAGAAGTGCATGTGTGTACATTGTGTAGTATGATCTTAATGTGAGTATTAATATCATGCTACAGCTGCTGAGAGAAAGGGAGTTGAGGAGAGGGTGATTACTAGAGGAAAAGGGCTAGGGGAGCCATCTAGTTCAGGTTAGTGTATATTATTCCTTTCCTACTTTTATTTAAACAAAATGAAATTGATTTTGCAAAATATTTTCAATGGATTTGCTTTATGAATTATAATTATATTCATAAGTTTTTAAAGAGGAAAAAGATTATTTTGAAAGCATACGACCGAATGATATTTGTAAATGAATTTTATGATTCTTATACTGTGAAAGAGGAGGACGTTGGCCAATTGATATCTGTAGTATGAGGGGTGGCCGTGATTGAATGTTTTTAGCAGTGGTTGTGAAACGAAATGTTGTCCATTGTGATTTTGATATTAGTACATAAATGGAATGGTTTAACAGTCTTACAGCTGATATAGATATGGTTATTACCCCGAATATCATTTCATTTGTTGAAGTTGATATTACGATCGATTGAACATGGATATCATCACTAGATGATATATGATTGATATGAAATTCTCCCTCCATGTTGAGGTTGTAGATTGCTCCCTCTTCTGTTGAAATCATATCACAGATTGAGGTTGTAGATAGCAGGTCTAGATGTGCACATTAGACACTGATGGCCCTTAGAATTGACTCTATAAAAGCTGTAAAGACTATATTATGAATTGATGATTTAAATGGTATTGATTTATTTTGTTTCTTATTTTCTTTACCATGGTGGATTTATGAATTGTCATTCCTTATTATTTTTATTAGTACACCACTAAGCCATATGCTTAGCGATAGTTGCTTTTGTACTATCGCAGGTAAAGGAAAGGAAAAAGAACCAAGAGAGGATCATTTTTATTTGATGTAGATAGTATGCTACTGATGTAGCTATTGTATATTTGACTTCTTTTGGAATATGTATGATGTATTAAACATTAACAGATCATTTATGTATATTTGAGCAGATTCATGTAAATTATGATTGTATGAATTTGAAAATTTATAGTCTATTAAAGTAATTAATTTCTATTATGTATCTAAGATTTGAACAGGACTCCAATATGTAATTAAATCATCCATGGACTTATGGGTTATGGAACCATTTTATTTTATGTTTTTTTTTTATAATATGTTTAAGAAATTATATTGAGATTAATATCTACCAAAAGAAGTTATATATATTTAATAACTAAATTATTTTGCTACAAGATATAAAAATGAAGGAATTAAAAGGATTAAGTCCCTTGTAGTATACTTAGTAAGCATTTATAAGAATTAAGTGCTTATTAATTATATTACGGGCGACATGCCATGTCTTACAGTAGGGTAAGGTGTGACATGTTTATTTTGGTATCAGAGCAGTTTTAATTGCATATTGGATCATATTTTTACTGCATATAAATGTGTGAAATGTAATCTGCTCAAATATGACATGCCTGTTAATTGTTGGATATCTACATCATACAATATTCTAATACGATGCATGGTTTTCTGTGATAATATACAGAGAGCGTGTTATTTTTGATCGATAGTATGGAGGGTGTTAGTCGGGGAGATAATTTTAATCCGCTTGAGGAGCAGTCTGAAGCGAGACAGGAAGAGCGTGGTAATGCTCCCGAGCATGCTGATGTCCCTGTTGCACCAGCTGCTGACCCTATAGCCCAGCAGATGGCTGCGTTATTGAGACAAATGGCGGGTAACTTACAGCAACAGCAGCAGCCAGTTAGACAGTATGATAAGTTGGTTAAGTATGGGGCCACAGAGTTTTCAGGCACCACTGACCCGATGGTAGCTGAGCAGTGGCTAGAGAGGATTGATAGGGTTTTCCTAAAACTCCAGTGTGATGATACTCAGAAGTACGATTATGCAGTCTCTTTACTTCAGGAAGATGCATATGAGTGGTGGAAGACAGTTCCTAGGAGCAGAGTGCAACCACCAGTTCTGACTTGGACAGACTTCCTGAGGGAGTTTAAGAAAAAGTATGTTCCATCTAGCTATGTGGATGCCAGAATAGAGGAGTTTCTGCAGCTCAAACAGGATCATAGGACTGTAGTTGAGTATGAGAGGGAGTTTACTCGGTTGAGTTATTATGCTGGGAGGATGTTAGTTACAGGTAGGGACAGGTGCAAGAGATTTGAACAGGGATTGAAGCCCAGTATTAAGAGCCATGTGATCGGCTTTGAACATGAGAATTTTTCTGCATTGGTATCACAAGCTCTGAATCAAGAGAAGGTTGATCAAGAAAAGGCTACAGAGGAGAAGAGTGTCAGGAGGACTTTCCCAGTGGCTAGTAGCTCTAGTAATAAAAAGAGGAGATTCTTCAGTCCATTTCCTCCTAAATCTAGCAGTGTGAGGCCACAGAGCCAGAGACAGTTCAGACCACCATTGCCACCTCCACGAGCTCCTCCAGTTACTCGTAGTTGTGTTCATTGTGGTAGATATCATGGCGGAGTGTGTAAGTTGACCACAGGAGCATGTTTTAACTGTGGTGAGGTTGGACACTTTGTGAGGGATTGCCCTAAACCGAGAACGACTACGGCATATACAGCCACAGGGGGATCGATTCAAAGACCAGCTGCTAGTATGGATTTCTCAGTCT